>NC_056749.1:221423598-221641098 GCF_019279795.1 Protopterus annectens
ACTATCTCAGCAGTCACTGGGTACATCCTAGACAGGATATCAGTGTATCACATAATATGCGTGCGCGCGCACTCACACACACACACACACACACACACACACAGACATACACATGGTATGCACTGTTATGAGCAATTTCTATGATTGTCAAATCCCCTACTTCATGTCTTTAGAAGTTGAAAATAACCAGAATACACACCAAAAACAACAGAGATACAAGGAGGACATGCAGACCCCAAAAAGTAGGCACCCAAGCTTTGAACCGCATAGAAGAATGAAGTGCTAAGGGCAGCAGCACTAACCTCTGTACCACTGTGCTGGACTCTGTATAAATCATTCCTAATGATATTCACTGATTAAGCTTTTTACAAAAATCACTTGTATTATCTTGAAATAAATTGTCACAAAACTCACTTTTTCATAGCACGTTTCTTAACATTTTTACTGATTAATACCTTTGTTGCACACATAACTCATTAAATCAACCTACTGAATCTGTAACAGCACAAGGGTTTTATCTTGCCTATTGTGCCATTGTTCTGCCATTTTGTTTTATTTTATTCTCTTATTGCCGGTGCTACCTGCTAGTAGCATGGAAATACTTGTATATACAGATATAAACAGATGGATAGATAGATACATCAAACTCATCACCATTTTTAAAATGTCCTTACCATACAAGCATCAGTGTGCAAACCGTAACAAGAGCTGCATAGATCTTGAAGTAACGTCAATGCTGCCATTTACTTCCTTGCAAGTGGTGAAGATGTTCCTCCAAAGGGAAACACGCATGTCCAAACAAGTCCGTATGTAGTAGCTTTGCAGATGTGCTACAGTTTCTGCTTACCCTGATTTCAGTCATACCTTTGTTAGTCCTTTTATACAATGTCTACAAAAGCAGATGTTTTCACAAAATGTTTTTTGAAGTATGTAAACATTTCCCTCTTTCTAGAACATTCTGTATGATATTAGTTATTTCACATTATAGAGCTGTGCAACCACTTTGGGCAGCAGTGCCCAAGATGTTACATTTTTATAATTTAAAAAAGGCACAATGCATAGGTTCATGTAGCACTACCCTGACAAAATGTTTACAGTGTACCATTCCTCACTGCTCCAAACCATGTTACTACCTTAAATAATGGGTCATGAATGCTGTTTTATATGTAGTCCCCTTCATGTTGGTCTGCTGAAGCTTTCTGCATTATGTTACTATACATATCATAATGGAATTTCAGTAACTTTGACCTAGACTTGGGACTATGATAGGCTAACATATGGTGATATACTTTGCTCTTGAGATGCATTCAAGGTAGTAAAGTTGCTGGGGTCAAAAGCAAGTCCTAACACAACCCATAACCAAATGTTACTGAAAAAAATCTGTTTAGAATATTTGCTTTTTATTCTTATTTTTTTAATTTTTGACCTTGTTGATTGAGTTCTGATATTATACTAGAAATATATTGTTTCCACATTGTGCTTATGTGGTAAATATGTTAAGATAATACTGCAGTAGGTCAGAATGTTTTGCATTTTCAGAGACTTCATGGCACAAAACTACATGTATTCTCTCCAGTCTGAGCTATAAGGAAGAGTAAACCATCCAGAGAAAACTTCAGAATAGTTCTGCATATTCAAACTCTCATGGAAACTGGGAAATTTTTAAATGTTTATAAAAATATTTTTCAGATTCACTATTTTAATTCATTGGTGAAAGGTCTTAACGAGGACTTTAAATGACAGTGACATTTTTATGCATTTGATACTGAGGAGCTTGAATTATTTGGCTTAACCTTTTTTTCCCAAAAGAAATAATTTGATTTATACACAAAGAAGACCTGTTTCAACCAGTCAAAAGATTTAAACGGGTATAGTATCTAGTTCTTGAGTAATTTTCATTAGTTTTTACAAAATGCATTGTTATATGTTCTTGCATAAAACATCATATCACACAGCAGAATACTGGGTTAGAACATTACCACACTTATTAGTATGTAATCTACTTTTTCATCTGTTCACTGACATGTAATCTACCTTTGCAGCTTGTTTGTCTCCACTTGGTATATTTTTTCATTTTGACAGATTATGTTTGCATGGTCCCTGATTTACAAATGAAAATCAGCATTTTATTTCTTTTCTACCTATTCAGTCAACAATACTTAGCTAAATAAATGACTCTGTGAGCTGGAGTGCAATACAGTCCTTAACAAAGTGAGTGACACAACAGGCAGCACACTCGCCTTAGGTGCAGTAGGCTGTGGGTTCTATTCCCACACCAGCTAGAGTGATTGGTGACAATGCAGTGTAGCATACTGCACTCCTGAGTGTGTTGTCCTTTGGATGAGACGTTAAACTGAGGCCCCAGCTGCCTGAAGTGGTGGTAGCTCTAATGGATGTAAAAGATCCCACAGCACCTATTGAAATGACTAAGGTAAGTTATCCGAAGCCTGGACGAAATTTCCCTTAGCATTATAAATGCCACCTCCAGTCTCCCCTGAAAAAGGCTGCTAGCATAGTGGGACTCCCTGGTCAACAAAGGATAAATTAAATAAATAAATGAAGTGTCTGTGTTGTGTTATCAGTGATACAGCTCTTGGTCATTCTGGCAAAAATCTACCTCCATCTGACTATGTACCTGTCAAAAATAATAACCATGAAATGATCAATCCTTCTGCTGGCTGTTGGCCACAATGTGCTACTGCTGTCAAATACAAAAACAATGCCTTTGTCCCACAGATCATCTGTATTTATGCCAGTAATGATTTAAGGGAAATGCCTCATTGTCAGCACATTATCTGCAGTAGTTAAACAGCCTCAAGTGTTTCAGACCATAAAACAAAAAAACAAATAATTTTTATGTTGTCATAATACACAAATAACTAGGACAATATGATCAAGGTTTGAAACAATAAGACAAGTTTAAGGGTACTTTTAAAAATATCTAGTTAGCGGAGTTATATTTTAATGAAGCAGGTGGATGAAGATGTTGTTAGTTATGCTGAGCCATTACATTGCATATATGCAAATTCCACACCTGAGAGCACATACAATAGCAAAAGACTTTATTCTGATTATAGCACTGTTGTCATCAAATGTGTTACAGCCTTATCGGTCCTGGAGCTATCAGTGACATACTTTCAAAATGCAGTTTCACAATAATGCCTACTTTGTAAAAGGCACAGAAGTAAAATAGAATTCTAGAACATTCCAGTCTTTTATGACTGAAACTGTTTGCATAACAGTAGACTACTTCTCTTGAGATTTTATCTGTTGTTACAACTTTTTCAGTCCAAAAATTTTAATCCTCCATTGTTATGATCACAGTCATTTCCTTGACAGGAGGTTGTATAGTTTGTGTGAAAGATTATGACTTACACAACTGTCTAAATAACATAGAACTCTATAGAGAATTAGATTTGCGCATGGTGCATGTATACAATTTTAGTTATATATGTTAATAACATTTTATCATTAACTAAAATAGCAACATGCATTATGCAGCACATGCTAACTGAAAAGTCTAGCTTTAATGCGATGAACCTCTGATACCTAAAGGAAGACAGGTCCAGACTTTAGGACACCAAATTAAAAGACTTTAATGAAGTATTTTAGAGAGTGGTGAGGTAAGAGTAAACTATTACAATTTGACAAGAGGTGGCTATGGGTGAAGGACTTAATCTTAAATTGGGTATCAAGGGTGAGGCATTGGCCAGAGAAGAAAGAGAATAAAATCTATTCATGTTCCCTGGCTCTCTAGTACCTGTGGAATCGTTATGTATAAAAAAGACAAGACCTAAAAGGAATGGCAAAAAATAAAAACTTGTCAAATTCTGCAGCATTTTAAAGAACACTGTAATCTTAAACAAAGAAAATCTTGCTGATAAACTCAAGCAGCAGAATAAAATTCCAAAACAGGGATTAGTGTGAAAAAAAGAGTTAATGTCTTTCTCTTTTTTTACACTAATCACTGCTTTTGGAATTTTACTTTCGCCACTTGAGTTTATCTGAAGGTTTTCTTTGTGGTTGACTGCAGTTCTTTGGTTGGAGGTTTTGTGTTTTTAACACTGTAATCATACAAAAACAAATTGCTGTAGACAAGAAATAATATATAACGACCTACAAATCAACCACAGACATAATCTAAAAAAAGAAGAAAATCATTCTTCTGTCAGTCGAATACTATATCCAGAGTTTAAAAAAAATGGAAATATCTCTCCCAACAGCCCTCACCATGAAGTCATAACCCAGTTCAATTCAAAGTTACTAAAAAGATAGCAGCCCTCACTAACAATGTTCATCCTAAGTTTCTGAATGAATGCCATCCACCTCATGACAACTCTTCAAGCTTCACCCTACTATACCTGTCCCTGCTTCTTTCACTAAACACCTTCTTTTAAAACGTAAACTTGATTCACAATCCTCTGATAACCTCTAAGCAGAATACCTTAAAATGGCAGCAGACAACATATCCTAACCAGTCTCTCTTCTCATATATATGTCAATCCAAGAATCTTGTGATCCCTCACTGTGGAAACAATTATCATATTTTTTATTACACGAAGGAGGCCAGTCCAATGAAGTCTCCATTTTTATATCTACTTCTATACTGTCTCCACTTTCAAAAATCCTATAAAAGTATATACAGAAACAGCAACTTCAGTACCTCACAGAGGAACAACTCCTAAGCCCTACACACACAGGTGTTTCTGTCCCACCTACATCACGACTGCAGCTCTATTAACATTCTTAGAAAATGCATCAAAAGCTAAAGAATGCCTTGTGGATCAAAACATTCCCTCAATAATTCCACAAAAACAGCTCTAACTACCACTTCCTTCTTACCTTCTCTGCTATATGGCAGATCAATCCGCACATATCTTCAGGCATCAATAATGAAGAAACCCGAACAATGCTGTAATAAAATATCAACATTTGTAGCTAAAAGACCCATCATCATGCTGCACTCAGAATACTAAACTGGCTTGAACTGGTCCATCACCTGACCTATCCAGCTACTTGTAACCCATAATATAATACATAAACCTTTAGCTTGCTTGAATCTCAGCATCACCCTCCATAACAATCACCCCAACAGAACTCTTCACCCCAACAGACTGATAAAAATACTCCTCTTTATCAGCTAAGCTCAAAAATCTGCTGGAAATGGCCTGAACTCCAGTTCTGCAGCTAAGACTTGGAACTCACTCTGTACTACACTTGGGTCAGTGTGCAATCTCCAGACCTAAACTGGCACTAAGACAGTTTATAGCTAACTCATTACTTTGCTCCTGCACTGCTCACTATTAACCCCCTGCTATACTTAACACACACTACCTCGTCTATTAACTGATACTTCTCATATGTGTTTGCACTTCTCCATGACATAAAGCCCATCATCAATCCATTTTTGTGCCTGACTCTGTGTGTTTGTTTTGACAAATTATCACAAATATATAACTCTTCTCACTTTTACACTCTCAAACTCCCTGTACTCCCTCCCCATCACCTGTGCTCCTATTAACTGTTTCAACCAACCCCTTTTAAATAACCACATATCTTACATATATACACTCTGTTTCAACATAGTATAATCATTCTCACAACCAGCAATATAGTTCTTCATAAAAACTAGTATTTCAACCTAATGTTCTGTTTTTCATTCATAATACAGTTCTTCACACTGCTGTCCTTCAATAGGTAATATTAAATGTATTTATAATCTAGCCACCCAATATTCATGCTGTGCTTTCTACATCTGAATTTTAACCCATGTGTATATATATATATAAAATGGCTATTTTATATATATGTATGTAATACTTATTTTTCATTGCATATTTTAATTAATCTCTCTATAATCTCATTTACATTTCAATTAGCTTTTCTCCCTGGGCATCCACTGAAAAAGGGTAAATTTGCCCAGTCAGACTTTCTTGGTAAAAAAAAAAAGTTAATAAATAAATAAATACATACATTAAGAAAATAAGTTAATATATTATTGAAGAGGTATTAAAGCCAGCAGTCTGTGAAATAGATGGTAGCTTACCTTTGGCAAGAATGGTAAAGTGGTTCTCCAGATATGGTGACTGGACCGCAAATCTTGTTTAATAAATCCTGAAGTTTGTTACAAATAATAGTGGGTCCCACAGTTAATAGCAGAAGATGAGAATTCAAAGGTATGGATATAAGTACTCCACTGCAATGATAGATTAGGCCTGTGAAGTTAATAGATGCAATATTTTGTGACAGACTGGGAAGATGACTTTAAGTTTTGAACAGTTTGCCCTGATATGGATTTTTGAAGGTTAAATACTGACCACGCCAAAAACCCATGTACGTATTCTGATGGACTGTGTTGAGTTCCCAGTGCAGTGGTGATGTCACTGGCCAAGTATCTTGTACAAAACAACAGTATTTGGATACACTGAAGAATATGCCTTTGGATTTTCTGACATTCAGGACGCATACCTTGAAGGAAAACTGCAAATAGAGGGTCTATATCAGGACGTCGAATGTTGAAAAGAGCGAACACCTGATAACCGAAAGCACAGAATGTCGAATGGCCAGAACAGCGATTGCCGGGACTTTGCCGTTTCCTCCACTGTGGTGCAATCTCTGAGTTGGTATATTTAAGTTGGGGGGGGCAAAGCCCCCCACTTTATTTTGTCTGTGGATTTGTTTTGTTTTTTTTTTGGAGTGGTGTTTTTTTCCCCTGGGAAAAAAATCTCTGTTCCGTATGTTCGACATTTTGTGATTTTATTTATTAGGATTCCGTGTAAAAGCATTCGCTCTTTTCAATGTTTGACTCTCTAATATAGACCTGCAAATAGATATGCTTAAGGTGATTAGACATACCTTTACATACATTAGCATCTGAGGAACCATACAAACAGATAGCATAAACAAGAGCAGACGTTTCAGGCAGGGTAATACAAAAAGCTTTAATACAGACAGGCAATTAAAATAGTTCCCAAATCCCAATGCACAGCCTTGGAGAACAATCAGGTAAGGTTAACATGTTCTATGAGGGAGACTTCTCTGACTTTCCTTTCGTAACCTTAAAGAGCATT
Organism: Protopterus annectens; assembly: GCF_019279795.1. Lineage (NCBI taxonomy): Eukaryota > Metazoa > Chordata > Ceratodontiformes > Protopteridae > Protopterus > Protopterus annectens. The sequence continues at coordinate 221,430,669 of NC_056749.1, forward strand.
CCCTTATAGGGGAGGGTCAATCCAGATGAATAATGCAGGAGATTATATGGTTAAATAAGTTCTAATAGGTCTTTGGAATGTTGAAAGAGACAAATAACGTTATCAGGTCAAGAAACGCTGACCTGATGTGTTTGCTCTTGCTAATATTTTAAGGGATACGGTTTGTGCAGCATAGCGTGGCTACAAGGGTGCTGTTCCCCTTTCTGAAACCATGTCCTTTTTAACTGAGGAGGCTGGTAGTAGGTTTTGAAGCATGTTCCTTTTCAAGTGCCTTTAAAAGTGGGGAGGAGAGAGATGTGACAGTAGAATAACAGAAGTTGTGGGATAGCTGTAGCCGACTTTCACAGGTCTAAGTGTGTGCTTATGGAGAGTCATAAGTTAATGATGTAGCTGAGTGACAGAATGATGAAAGTGTTACATGCTTTAAGATACTTAGGAATGGACCAATCAGGCAGCTTCTTTAAACATTTAATTCCTTCTTAATTATCTTCTTGATTGGAAATGATCATTGCATGTCTCATTTTCCATATGAATGATATATTATTATGCTGCTAGTCTTTAGTACACTAGAAGTTTAAGATGTCAGTCTAAGTCCTAAAATGTAGCAAAATGTATAGTCACTATAGAATTTTATGCTATAAGACATTGGTGAGTACTATTTAGTATTAATAAGGCATAAAAATTGTAAGTACAAGTGATCAAATAACAATAAAACTGAGATTAGTAATTAGTTGGGCATCACAGTTTTCCACTGGTTAGCGTTGCTGGCTCACAAGGCTTCAATGTGATTAGCTTTATAATATAGTTTCATGTAACTGCATTTAGGTCTGAAGACTTTCAGGAATGCTGATTCCTTGAAACAATGCATACTTTTTTTCTCACATGTCTCCATCTAACTTTATTTTAAAAAGTCCAATTATGATGACATATGAAAGTCCAAAGGTAATTTGTACCATGGTGAAAGGAAATTTTGAAATAAGTATCTACCCCTTCTCAGTGTCTAATTTTATTTTCTGTCCCCCTTGGATGTATGGTAGATAATGACCTTTTAGAATTACTCATAAATTATTTCTGACATTTGCATTATATATTGATTTGTAACTTAAGCATGTTTTCCCTTTGTTATTCTAAACAAATGCATTTTAAAGGTAATCTCTGATCTACTTGTATACTTGGGTATCTAATACTATCAATTACTTTTAGTTGGTAGTTAATATTGAATATTAACCATTTAAGTAGGACTTCCCCAAGGATCCATTTTGGGCCCATTACTATTTGGCCTATTTTTGTCTTGGTTTCCAGGCCAAAAGAGGAAATTGCTCAGTAAATTTTTAATAACACTTTAACTGGGGTATTTCAAATAGGTATCCCCCATGGATCCATTTTGGAGCTATTACTATTTGGCCTATTTATGTCTGGGTTTCCAATTCAGAAGATGAAATGGCTTAGTACTTTGCTGATGACACTAAAATCAGGGGCATTGTAACAACTATCAATGATCAAGGTATGCTTCAAGGTTATTTGGATACATTTTTAAACTGGTCAGAATCAAGACATATGAAGTTTAATGTTATGAAATTTATGGTAATGTTTTATGGTGGCAATAGTATTGGATATAACTATGCTTTTGATAACCATCTTATAACAGCTATCTGTGTAAGGAATTTGGGGCTATGATGAATTCTGACTTAAGATCTGAGGAACATCTGCAAGGGGTATTAAATATGTTATGGGCCAATAAGAGATATCTTGCCAAGTGTTTTGAGTACAGACAAAAATGTTTTTATTCATTTGTGCAAATCTGGTGTTAGATGAATTACAGAATTGTTTTTTGTTCATTCAGTTCAGCTCAGCTGAGCAAACTAGAATGTGTACAAAAAATGTGCACTAGATGAGTCTATGTTTGGCTACTGAAAACAATAAAACGTGAATGACTAAATCTTGAATGGAAAAGAACAAAACAAAAAATCAGCAAACAAGGACATCAACAAAAAGAAATGCATCGAAAGGCCATAGTCAGCCAACATCGCAAACAAAACCAATCAAGGTAGGGGCTGCACCCCCTACATGCCCCCAACTATATATACCAACTCTGCGATTGCAGTACAGTGGAGAATAGGCAAATTTAAAAGGTTTCCCTTCCCTTACCATATGCATCCCGTTACTCCTTAGCTGTTCCCCGACTATGGCCATTCGATGAATTTATTTTCGTTTATGTCCTTGTTTGCTGCTTTTTTTGTTTTGCTTTTTTCTGTTCAATATTTAGCCATTTTCATTTTATTCTTTTTGGTAGACGAATGTGGACCCCACTAGACAGGTGCTAGGGATATCTCACCTTTCATATAAGAGGCAATTGAAGCAGCTATCATTGTTATTTTTGTTTTTTTTTTTTCTCACTAGGTATAGGTTACTGAGAGGTGACTTAATTCTTATTCTCAAATGCCTTCATAATGACATTTTAGCTGCTAACCTGGTTATTACCTTCTCACATCACAAAGCTGCAACAAGGAGCAACTATCTGTTAACACAAATTCCGCAGTCTAATACAGTTATGAGTTCATTCTTTCTAATATAGGGTGGATTGATTATGAAACTTCTTACTCTTACACATTAGAAGTGCTGGAAGTCTAGATTTAATTTAAGAAATCCATATTTAGTAATAGAGTTTTTGACTCAGGTTTATCTCTTGGCATACTCTTAAATGGCCCATAATGGGCCCTGAGAATAGAAATGTCAACAATGAGCATTACTAATTATAACTCTTACACCTTCCATTGTCATTACCTTATAACCTTATGTTTGCTCACATTAAAAACTTAAACCAGCTCCTCTTGTTTATGAATTTATTTTGAATAGATAAGTATTTAATTTAGATATATTCTCATTATTATGGATGGCAGCACCAACTTTGCAGTCATCTGTATATTTAATCCTCCAGAATTTGGATAATTTTGGAAATTTGAAAACATTAAGTTAAATAGGATATTTGGCAGTACTCATCCATATACGATTACCAGCTCTTACTTTTCTATGTTGATTCAGTTTCCTGTATCACCACTTGTTGTTCTCTGCCCTTAAGCCAAATTGTTATTCAGTGAGTAACATGCTGATTGACCTTTAATTGGTAAAGTGTCAATAACATTTAATATGGTAGTTTGGTTCTTAGTTGAGGTGACTTCTGTTTGGAATCTGCATGTCCTTCTTGTATTCACATTAGATTTTTATTGGGTGATCTGGTTTCCTTCCACACCCCATAGATTTGCCATAAGTAAATTGGTGATTTTCCTTTTTGCCCATAGGTATTCTTACAATATGTGCCCGTGTTTGTGTGTGCATCTTGTGATGGGTTAGTGCCCATGTAAGGCTAGTTTTGTTGCCTTGTGTCCATTAAGTGCCAGATAGATTCTAGCTCCCCCATAACCCTGAATTAGACAAATGAAATATTAATACACAATGAGGAATTAGGTAGCATTGATATTGATATTAATGGTGGTTGTACTGTTACGGAAGAAAATAAAATTACTGATAATGTGAGGGGATTTCTTAGACCGTAGGACTTTAGCGGGCCATAAAATATGGAACTTATGTAATCTAGGTATAACTATAAAAGAAGGAAAAGTTCTTATGGAGAGAGAGGAGAAGTAAAGACTAAGTGGTACAGTGCTTTCAGATGCTATTACACGAGGCATTACATGGGTAGGGAAAGGACTGTGGCACAGTTAAATTTGTGTAAAGGTTCTGCCTAGACTGACACTTGACACACAAAATTATGGACTGTTAAAAGCCACTTAGAAACTGATTGCTAGATATGTAAGTGTGCAGTGGGGCAAATGATAAGGCATATGACAATGAAGGTAGTCAAACTAAGAGAAGCGGAAGACTGAATATAGGGGGATTAGTTGTTTTCTTAGATGTGTCTACAATGTGACAGGTAAGCAGGGAAAGGCATAATGAAATGAAAATCTGAAGTGACTGAATAAACATCTTCCTCCATATGAGTGCAAACTGAAAAGAGATGCCAAAAATTGACTGAAATAAGTGTTGCAAAAATGACCACCTTAAAATGAACTAGTTAAGAAAGGATGAAAACAAAAGTATCATTAGTAGGGGTTCTCAGGATGTTCTAGGGATATTTTTGGAGAAAGAAAAAAAAACATACAAATAGTATTAGGGTTGCACAATGGTTTGATCAATAGAAGGTGATATTATGTAGTGTCCAAATCCTGGGTCTTAAAAAGAGGTAAGTGCTAGGTGTTCTTGTAATGAAAGGCATAGACATTTCAATTAGAACAGAGGCATAAGTTACTCTGTACAGGGTTGCGGATACATTAGCACCTAATAGGATTCACTGTACTTAAAAGGGATTAAGTGAACACAGGACCTGAGAGTACTAGTAAATATCCAGATAAGGCAAAATGCACAATGAAGGGGCTGAAGGCAAAGAAGAGCAGACTTTTTATACTTGAAGCTGAAAAAGAAAATTGGAAATTCTTGGTGGCAGAGTATACTTTCCAAACCACTATATGCAGGAAGGAAGGACAGATGGTAATATATTTATTAGCAGAGCTACTAGAAGGGTGAAACTGAAAAAAATAGTATAGTTATGGGTGGCAGTAACTATCTTGAAATGAACTGTGAGGCACCCATATCTAGAGTAAGTAGGAAGTAGAAAACCCTTGACCTATAGTAGAAGCAGAATTTAATAGGGAAGTCAAAATGTATTCCTCATAAGCAGAAGAGAAATCCTCACCCTAGTCCTCACTAAATGATAGTGTGGCATGGAGAGAGATGCAAAAGACACTGATTAACATAGTGGTTCATGATATAGTGTGGCACTGGGAGATGCAAAAGACACTTATTAACATAGTGAGTCATGATACTCACACTACTGGTTGAAGATGTCACCACACAAGAGAGTAAACATTAGATTCTGAAACAAAAAAACACTGAGAATCATCATCATCATCATCAATCAATCCCCTTTTCCCATTCTGTACATAGATATGGTGTGAAACATCAACTGTCACCATCCTTCTTAGTTGTTTGCCACTCTCCTACCTTCTTTGATAGTCATACCTGACCATCTCAGGAGTTCTCTTACACAATCCATCCATCTCTCCTCTGGATGCCCTTATTTCCTCCTGTCTTCTTCCTGTCTGTTCCAAATCTTCCTCAGCAACTTGCCTTCTGCTTTTCTGCACTTGTGCCCAAACCACCATAATCTGTTCTATTTGACCTTCTCTGCAATTAGAGATACTTGGGCTTCTACTCTGATGTCCTCATTTTTTCATCTATTCCACAATGTACATCCTTTCACCTATTTCAGACACTTCATCTCCACTACCTCTAGCTTACTAAGCTGTTCTGCCTACACTGCCCAGGTTTCTGTACTATACAGTAATACTGACCACACCACTGTTTTGTACACCTTACATTTCAGCTTTTGGGCATTTTTCAAGTCATACACTACCCCTGCACCCTGTGCCAGTTGGCTGCAACCCTCTCTGATTCTAGCTTTGACTTTCTCATTCAGACTTCTCTTCTTCTCAACCACTCATCCCAGGTATTTGAAGCTGTTAGTTTGTTCCACTGTTTTCCCTTCTATTTCCCTACTCAGCTTCTTCCAATTTTCCCCATCTGCTGTCATTACAACTGTCTTATCTGTACTCTGTTTAATCCTGTTTGCCTTTAGTTTTGCATTCCATTCCCCTACCCTTTGCTGAAGATCTTATTCAGAGTCTGCCTATAATGCCACATTGTCTGCATACTAAAGTTTTGTTGATCTGTCCACTCCAGCCTGTTTGCTAATGTAGTCCATCACCTGAATGAACAGCAGAGCTGAACCCTGATACATACCCACTCCCTCTGTGAGTCCGAACACTGTTCATGCTTATGTCATTGGATCCTTGTAGCTGGCACTAATTCTACCTATATTTCTGGGTCTTCAAACCATAGCAGAACTGCCCAATCAGCTTTCTTGGGACCTTGACATATGCTTTCACCAAGTCTAGGAATGCCCATTTGGACAGTTTCCTTATCTCAAGTTTCTTCTCAGCTGTCTCATCAGAAACATCAAGTCAGCTGTGCTGTATCCTGATCTGAATCTGAACTGCTCATTTCCAGTCTTAATTTCTTCTACACTGTGAAGTACACTAAGAAGTGGTAAGGAAAGTTGTTATAGTGGGGGAGCTATGCTGTGCACTGAAGAAGAAAGTAAAATAAGGAATAAGGTCACATTCAAGAATAAAATATGGAAAGCAAAGACAACTACACTTACTAAAGATAGATTTGGGGAGTAATAAACAGGGAATGGAAAAAAAGAATATGACAGTTGAGTGAGACAAAGGAAACATTGTGCTACTGTCCTAGAGTAATCAAAGGCAGCTGCTGACTCTGTCTCCAAGCCTATTGCCATATTAATCCATTTATTTTCTGCTCAATATCTGAGTGGTTTGGCTGACTACAATCAACTGTATTAGAAGCTGAAGGTAAGTACAAACTTGCAGTTTTAAAGATAGTACTGTATTTTATTTTTCTGTCTATTTAATTGTTTAACCTAATTTTGCCTGACTGAAATATGTTTTTGCCTGACTGAATTATTTTATATAATTTCTGGTATTGCTTTCTGTTTTCATCTGTCCTGAAACTGTTTTTCCCCCTCCCTCTCACCCTATTCTTGTGGTGTTGTTATAGTTGGTGGCTTTGCAGTTGCCCACCCCTACTGTAAATTTGATCTGGGACACCTCTCCCAGTCTAGTGTTCACTCTACTTAATACAGAGAGAACATTTGAAAAGGCCAACCCACTTCCTCTCTCCTTGCACTTTACTAAAAAAAATTGCACTTTATTAATCTGCTTTTACTGTATTTGCGTTTCTTCCTGCTTTATTGCCTTATTTTGCTTTTGCCTCTTCTTAAAAGTACTCAATTGTATTTATTCTGCTGCATTTATTACTGCTTGGTAGTAGCCTGATTAAATTGTAGCTGTTATACTAAGCCTGTTGGTTTAAGCACTTGGGCTTCAGACCATTTGTTTTACATTAAAAAGGTTTGTGGTCTGCACTGTTGTGGCAGAACAGGTAGCTTACATCCTTCTAAGTTGGGAATTGCTGATTGAAGTGTCTGTTATTCTAAAAGTGTATTAGTTCTGGTTTAAGCACTTGGGCTTCAGGCCAGTTATTTTACATTAGGAAGGTTTGTGATCTGCACTCTTGTGGGAGGAGAGGCTAGATTATGCCCTTTTAAGCTGGGAATTTCTGGTTAAAGTCTTATTGTGCCTGCTTATTTAAACTGTTTCTTTCTGAAGTTGGTGCACCTTGTTTGTTGTAGCATAGACTATATTCAAGCCTGCTGAATCTAGCTTTGTTTGTATAACTTGAGCACTAATCCAGGCCATCTTTTTTTGGAGACAGTTCCCCTGCACCCTAGTGGCAGGAGTGTGCAGTCAGAACTTGTCTGATTGAAGACTGCTGGAACAGAGCTCAGTTTTGAGCTTTTTTACTGGTTAATTGGGTAGTTTGTTTAAATCAGTTTGCTCATTTTCTATTGTTACACAAACAATTCCACTTTATTCTTCTGCTTTTACTGTATATGTGTATCTTCCTACTTTATTACTTTATTTTGCTGTTGCTGCCTGTTCTTAAAAGTACTTAATTGCATTTATTCTGCTGCATTTATTACTGCTTGATAGTAGCCTGATTAAATTGTAACTGTTATTCTAAGCCTTTGGTTTAAATATGGGCCTCAGACCAGTTGTTTTACATTAAGAAGATTTGTGGTCTTCACTGTTGTGGCAGAACAGGTAGCTTACATCCTTCTAAGGTGGGAGTTGCTGATAGAAGGCTTAGTGTCTGTTATTCTAAAAGTGTATTAATTCTGGCTTAAGCACTTGGACTTAGGGCCAGTTATTTTACATTAAAAAGGTGTGGTCTGCAGTCTTGTGGGAGGAGAGAGTAGATTCTGCCCATCTGAGCTGGGAGTTTCTGGTTAAAGGCTTATTGTGCCTGCTTATTTGAACTGTTTCTTTCTGAAATTGGTACACCTTGTTTGCTGTAGCACAAGACTAGACTCAGACCTGCTGAATCTAGCATTGTTTGAATAACTTGAGCACTAATCCAGGCCATCTTTTTCTGGAGAAGGTTCCCCTGCACCCTAGTGGCAGGAGTGTGCAGTTAGAACTTGTCTGATCAAAGACTGCTAGAACGGGGCTCAGTTTTTAGCTTTTTATTGGTTGATTGATTAATTTGTTTAAATTAGTTTGCTCATTTGCTAGTGTTATATTAAAAAATATACTTTATGCAACGCCACTTAGCTAGGATTAAAATATTCCCGGCGCCATAAAGTCTGCTCTTCAATTTTTCCCTTAGAACTAGCCAGTTTTTTTAGTTTTAGCACTCAAATCTGTTTCTTTGAGCTCAGCACTTGTTCAGAACTCATTGTAAGCAGTAAATAAACTACAAATTACTACAGCACTCAACTTTCCGCACTTGTCTGTTTTTAGTACTTAATAAATAAGCACCTATCCAGGCATGTCTATGGGTCAGCTCCCTGTGTTTTCTCCTGCCTACCTGATGAATCTGGGCATCTTGGGGCAATGCACCAATTGCCTCATGTACACAGACAACCCTCTCTTCCTACCACCCAACACTATAACCTGTGAGAGATGCACTTATATAGCCAAACTGGAAGCAAAGATCTCTTTACCCAAGACTGGACTAGACAGTCAAGAGGAGAGGGTAAACACTTGCACCACATCACACTCATCACATAGTCCCTCAAAATCTACACCACCAAAACACACACATAGAAACACAAAACACACACCTACATTCATGGAGGCTCTCAATAAAAATATGTCCAAGCAACAGAGACCTCCAAAGCAGATACACAAGCAACCTCCACCCACAACACAACCCAAATGACACATAGCCCACAAACTCAGTGTGCCACTCAACCACAGCCCATAAGGCAAAACAACATACCCAACACTCTAGTCACAGGTGACACTATAGTCAGGCACACTGATGTTTCACTCACCAGGCTAAACAAGGAGAAAGCTACTGTCAGCTGCCTGTCAGGTGCCAGGATCCATCACATAAGGCATGCACTCAGGTCACTCCACAACAAGTACAAATATGACTCTGTCATTGTTCATGTTTTTGTGAATGACCTGAGACGTACCTCCCTGGACTACATGAAAAGAGACATGGAGGAGCTCTCCGATCATGTAGCCCAGGCAGGTATGACCCTAGCCCTGAGTACCATCCTGCCATCACCCAGAATGATACCACAGTACAAGGACAAAATGACTGACTTCAACAATTGGCTAAGCTTCTGGTGTTATTCTAAGGGGATCTAGCATCTGTCTGCCTGAGATGACATGATCAACAGACCACGATTCTTTGCCAGAGAAGGCCTGCACCTGTCGCCCTTGGGATTCCAGATACTTGCTAAGGCTCTTGCCACCCCTTTTTTAGACAAGGTTCAAATGACAAATTCACCACCGTAACAGGTACAAGCAAGCAAAATCTGAGGGTAATGCTACTCAATGCTAGAAGTCTAAACCTCAAAATGCACTCTTTAAAATGGAGAACATCGACATCTGTGCAGTGACAGAGACCTGGTTCAAGGTTCCTGAGAGCACCTCTGCATTACCAGGTTATAATTCATACCACACCTTTCGGCCACCTAACCTGGACCGAAACACTAAAGGCGGAGGTGTGTCCATATCCATTAAGGATATCCACACCTCCAGGCTAGTTGCTCAGCATAATGCATCCAATATTATCCAAGTGCAACTAAATCTGGGCAAGATCGCAATTCAAATTGTAGTTTGCTACAGATTCCCCACCATGCCCCAGGATTCCCACTCCTCATTTCTTGATACACTGGAAAATATTAGGGTACAACCCAACACCCTAATAATGGGAAATGTCAACTACCCCACCATTAACTGGGAAAACTACGCACGTACCAACTCTTTTGCTCAACATTTTCTGGAATTATAAATTCCAACGCCTTGGCTCAACTTATCCACAACCCCACCAGGGATAGCAATATCCTAGACCTGGTCATTATCAACATGGATGACCAGTGTTCCACACCAGAGGTCAATTCCTCGTTGGTCAGATCCGACCACAAGCTAATCACCCTAGACATCCACATCCAGCCTCCAACCCCATTAGGGAAACCACTGTAAAAAATTACTCCAAAGCCAACTTCACACTTCTTAAGACAGAAGTGGCAAACTTCATGACACCCATGCAGATGGACAATAGAGGTACAACTGCTGAATCCTACACAAATGCATTTTATAAGCACTTACACGAGTGCATGGATCGTGCTATCCCTAACAGAACCAAAATGCTATCCTCCAAAAAAAGGAAGCCAATCTGGTGGTCCCCTGCCATCAATAAACTCTACAACAGAAGAAAGAAACTGCTGCAAAAAAGAGTAAAATCCCATGATTGGAGGAACTCCCTGGTCAGCCTCAGTAAGAAGCTGAGATCCCTCATAAAATCCTCCAAAGCTAATTACGAAAACAAAATTGCCACTGCTTCTAAAGACAACCACAAAGCATTCTATAGCTATGTCAAGAATCTCAATGGCAAAACTCAGATATGCTCAGAGTTACAGCACAATGACTCTGTATATACAGAACCAACTGATATTACCAACATCCTGGCAGATAGGTTCTGTGCTAACTTTACCCCCTCTCACCCCCTAAAAGGCCCATCTCTATACCAAAAGAATGCAAATTCCTGTAATTATGGCTGCACAGGTAAAAACCACACTCTCCAAAGCCAAGAACACAGCATCCATGGGACCTGACAACATTCCAGGCTGCGTTCTACACGAACTACAGAACGAACTGGCACCCCACCTAAGCACCATGTTCAATCATAGCCTCACCTCAGGCTTTGTGCTCACTGAATGGTGCACAGTGATGGTTATCCCACTCCACAAAGGGGAATCCAACACAGACCCCGGGAACTACCACCCTATTAGCCTGACAAGCCTGGTCTGCAAGGCCATGGAACGTATCATCATGGAACTTATAAACAAAGACATTGGTAATCTCCAAACTCTGGACCCCACCCAGTTTGGGTTTGTAAAAGGCAGATCATGTCTCCTAAACCTGATAGACTTCTTTGAAGCAGTCACCAAAGCCGTGGATGAGGGTAAGGTGGCTCACACAGCCTATCTAGATCTCACCAAGGCTTTCGACACCATCCCCCACTCTGGAATTATAGATAAACTCACTAAACTAGGTATAAATCCCTATATCACAAGATGGGTTGCCAAATGGCTCACTGACAGAACCCACACTGTGAAAGTAGCAGACTCCATATCTGACTTCAGACCAGTGACAACTGGAGTACCACAGGGTTCAGTCTTGGGTCTTCCTGTTTGGTATCTACTTCTCTGAAATACAGGCTAACACAGAAGGTCTTTGGCTAATGAAGTTCATAGATGGCTGCAAACTAGGAGCCCTAATCGAAACTCCTAACGATGTGGACACCCTACAAAAGGGCTTCACTGAGACAGATGCCTGGTGTTAAAACCATGGCCTCAAGCTCAATGCCAAAAAGTGCATTGTCATCCCTTTTGGTAAAAACTCTGTAGCCATGAACTACCACATAGGCGGTAGTCTACTTAACACAGTAAGTGTGATAAGAGACCTTGGGACACAGGTGGACAGTAGTCTCTCCTTTGATAATCACATCACCACAGTAGTCAGGAAATCCTTCTACATGGCACACCTCATCACAAAAGGTTTCTCATCCAGGAAAAAAGAGGTAATTGTTCCCCTCTACTCATCACTCATTAGACCCTTTATAGAGTACACTGCCCCTTTTGGTATGTACCTCACAAGACATCTACAACAATTGGAAAGGTCACAGAAATACCTCACAAAGAGGATTACTGTCCTCAAACAGATGCCCTATGCAGACCATCTCAAAAAACTCTATGTAAAACCCAGAGCTGTTGGATGCTCCACTTAAAGAAATCACAATCCCTCTGAGCTACACGCTCTAGGGACCTAAACCTTGTCACCACAATAAACATAATATGCTGGAGGGATAGATTCCTGTCCTAGAGACTTCGCATACTCTGAAACAAACTACCTGTCTATATCAAGCAAAGCTCCTGATTAGCACTCCTCAAGAAAAATCTTGATGATTGGATGGGAAATAGGAAATTCACCCCGGGGATCACTTCTGTGGCTCTGCTCAACAGGGGCACAGGAAAATAATTTTCTTGGGTGGCGAAAGCCAGGCTACCTTTTTGGCTAGGCTTATATAGGCCCTAGGGCCAATAGCCTTGTACCCACCTATGAACCATTCAGGGATGGGGAAATGACAAGAATTCTAGAGAAGTTTCATTGCTGAATGTCTGCACAGACAGACATTATTTGTGTTCTGAAGAACTGTAGGCAATTATTAGTGCTATGACTTCCAAGTGTAGAAGTCCAAGCACACAAATGCCTCTTTGTGGGTACTTTAATCATTTTGATATCCTTTTGGAATGTCACCATATCTTTTGTTAGCACACTTCATGAAGACTACCTTGGTTAAGCTAAAAGAGAATATTCTTGCTCACAGGTTCAGTAGAAGCAATATCATGCCTTGGTCTAATCAAAGTTTTTAATATAATGATCTATTCACTATCCTTACAGAGAGAAGGTGAAATCATAGTCTGGCATATCTTTCAACCTCTTAGCCCAAGAAATCTAGACAAAGGCCAAAAATTGATATAATTTTTAAATGTTGCACTTATAAACTTAGAAAGTTAATAGAGTAATAGGTTTTGTCTGAAACTCAAATGTCTTGTCATTTAGTGGCAACACTCCTCAAAGATTTCACGGAAAAACACAAATTTTAGGAAGAACAGACTAAAAATTTAAAGCAAAAATATGGGCCATTGAGAACTATGCTTAGTTAGGGTAATTTTGTGTGCCTGTAAAGCAAGGAATTTCTAATTAAGTTTAAAAACTAAAATATGCACTAAGTGCCATGACCTAGCTCAATACAGGAATGCCAAAAAGCTGATACTGGAAACCTTGTTCTTCACGTTACATAAAAACAGCACAAGGTTCTCTTTGGGTGCTTGTTGAATAATTTATTCATACAAAGTCAAATTTTATAACCTTTAGTTAGACAAGTTGAATAGTTAAATAATCGACCATTTAAAAATGAAAACTCTGAACTATAAACAGTACCTTGAGTGACAGAATGCACCTAACAGACACTACTGTGACATTACAACACTACAACAAATTGACTACAACATAAACTTATTAAAAGTGCTTAGGAGGGGGTTATGTCCTCATGCACCCCTCACTGTGGAGAACTACATCCTCACAATTCCTTAACCGAATATACTTTTAATTCTCATATTACTTCATAAATAAATGGAAATATATTTTCTTTTAAGTAAAACCAAATATTCATTGTACTTCAATACAATGCAGCTTTGGGGTTGGCATATTAATCTAATGAGGATGTGGAGACACTACTGCTACATCAGAGGGGTGCAGTGGGGCACCCTGGAAAAAGCATGATACAAAAATGAAAAGTATACCTTGTTTACAATGTAAGTATCTCCTTCTCCTGTTCATAATGTCCTTCTTCTCGGTCTTCACTTTGTTTTATTAAAGTAGTGAACATGGTTGTTTAGTGTGCTGTGTTTATTGGCTGTTTTACTAAGAGGACATAAGTCTTTACATATGATGAGTGTAAAATTCTTATTGTTAGTTTATGACAATGTTCTCAGAATTATAATCACTGAATGTTCTGAAATGTTTATTTACTCCAGGCTAAACATGTAAATAAATCAATCCACTGCTATAACTGACATAGCAAATTTTGATGTTATAAACATGGTGTCTGTCTTCTTTCGGCTTTTCCCGGTTAGGGGTTGCCACAGCGGAACTCCGGTCCATTAATGATTGGCAGTTGATTTTTATGTACCAGCTTGCCAGGCCTGACACACAACCTTCAACGAAGGTACGCCCATTCAAGCATGTCTCCACGCAGAAGATGCTCTAGCTGAGAATCAAACCGGACAGCGTCTTACTGTGAGGCGACAACGCTACCGCAGCACCACCACCGCGGGTGATGTTATAAACATGATAAAACACAAAAATACCATTTAGAAAAACTAGTCCATGGGAATCAGATAAAGTCTGAGTGCATAAGAAATGTTTGAAAAGGTTGCTTAAAACAGCCCCATCCAAACAATAAAAGTATAAGAACTACTTTTGACCTTAAGTGACAAACTTATGATCCTGGATTTGTGTGTGTGTGTGTGTGTGTGTGTGTGTGTGTGTGTGTGTGTGTGTGTGTGTGTGTGTGTGTGTGTGTGCACACACAACGTAAGCAGTGCTGCCAATAATGAACTCCATACACACTTCTGGCTGTGTACAAATCAATATCATAATCACACAAGAGGAGTTTAAGTGAATCTTTAACCTCTGTAACATGCAGACTTAAATTCTCTTCATCCCACACATGTACTAAAGTAAGGACAAACACCTCTTCAGTAAATATGAAACTAAAGAAAGAAAAAATAGACTATATGAGCAGAAAACACTGCAGCAGAGGGTATGCTGTGCTGGTAACACAAATTTCAGGCTTTCGTTGTTAAAACTAGCTTTGCTTTTGATATTTTCTGTAGTTCTTGCCTTTAGCCTAAGTAGGTATGTTCACTGCTATATATTAGGTAGTTATTAATTGTTTTATTTCACCTATCATAACCACTTTGAAAATAAAGACAAGCTAATCTGTTACAGTTATTAGTACTTCCACTAAGCAAAACTTGCCTGGTCTTTTACTATTAGTAAAACATCTAGCCAGTGAAACTATAATAAAACAATTGCTCAGATACATAAATAAACACAAAAAAAAAATATTAAATAATTTAAGTGACATAACATGGAGTAAGATCAATATGCCATATCTGCAGTAGTGTGCATAAGTTCGGCTGCAATTTACTGTCACATGTTGTATGGCACGGCATCATGTTGTTCCTCTGAACTCACTTTGAGTCCATTAACTTGATTAACATCATACCAGAAATAGTGCTGAAAGGCATAAATATAGTTGCAAGAACTGAAAACTCTGGAACAATCTCATATCAATTAGAACCTGAAGCAGGAATGATTAAAGATAGGTGCATTTTAAACCAAAAGATGAAAGGTTAATATTGGCAGCCCAAGATATTGGACTACATGAGTTCATTGAACATATCATAGAAACAAACAAATGTAGGTTCTGTAAAACACAGCTGAAAACAGTTGCAGATCTTGTTTCTGGGTGTGATACACTAATGGCTGAAGGCCTGTATACTGAAAGGCATAATGTGACAAGACTGTTGCAGTGGGGATTGTGCAAACATTATAATACTGAAGTAGCTGAGAAGTATTGGAAATGCAAGCCACAAAGCATTATAGAGAATGATTAAGTTTATATCATGTGGGCTCTCCCATTACTACAGTTCAAAAATATATGCAGTCTATGAAAAGAAGACAAAAGTAACATTGATCACTGAAATTGCTACACCCAGTGATTACAGTGGCTTAGATACAGAGAGACACAAAGTCATAAAATACCAGAATTTGCAGGGAGAAACAAGGGCAATGTGGAAGAAGGATGCCCAGACAATTCCAATAGTAGTAGGAGCAATCGGTCTCATAAAAAAGAATTTACAGTCATATTTAGATATGTTACCTATATATGTAACTACATATGAATTGCAGAAGAAGTCAGTTCTAAGCACATTGCAGATGCCAAAAAGCACTTTTGGCAGATTGAAACTATACTAATTTCATGAACTTTAATCATACTTTGACTTAGGAATGGAGTCCATTCCCATAATGGGACTAGAAAACCAAAAGACTTGGAGAAATTAAAACAAATGAAAATATACTTTTATCAAGTTTCAACAGTTTCTGTGCTGTTTTATGTGCTGTGTCAGTACCTTTCAGTTATAGTTGGAGGGCCAGATGTTTCTGAAACTGTTTGAATCGTGGTACAGATTTCATTGAAGTCTGGGTTTTTTTCTTATGGTGTGATCTCCCACTGTGGATTGGTTATGCTGATTTTTCATCAGAGTGCTGTTGATGGGGACAGCTTTTTATTCCCATAGTGTTTCCATTCTCTCTGGTTTCTTTACTATGAAATAATTATATTTAGGTAAGGGGTATATGATGATTTGTGGGAGCTGGGGGTTTGCCCCTCTGGAAAAAATGCATATTTTGTTTATATTTTCCATTAATTTTTTTTTTGGTACATTGTAGCTGAAATTCTATTGTTGCAAAAATGAGATAGTTATGTATATGATAATGTAAAGTGTGTCACGGTAGCACAGGGGATAGTGTTGTCGACTCACAGCAAGAGGTTTGGTTCGATTCTTGGCTGGGGTGCCTTCTGTGCTGACTCTGCTTGTTGTCCTTGTGTTCACATAGGTTTCTTCTGAGTTCTGCAACTTCCTCTTACATTCCAAAGACATGCAGTAGGTGGATAAGAAACTCTAAACTGGCCATAGGTGTGAGGGTGTGGTATGAAAGAACAGTCGTGGCAGAGATCGCCACTTGGTGGCGTGAACCTTTGCTCTAGATGATTATCACTGTTAAAGTGACACTCTGATCCCATGTGTAAAAAAGGGAAAAAGAGGTTGTAGATGGATGTATATGATGGTGTGTTACAGATCCATGTGGATTTGGTT
This sequence comes from Protopterus annectens, assembly GCF_019279795.1. Classification (NCBI taxonomy): domain Eukaryota; kingdom Metazoa; phylum Chordata; order Ceratodontiformes; family Protopteridae; genus Protopterus; species Protopterus annectens. Next base: position 221,447,395 of record NC_056749.1, read on the forward strand.
TCTCCGACTTTGCCCTTGTGAACAAATGATACCAAAAGTTAGTAAACCACAACTTAACACCTGCCAAGACAGAGTGCATTGCAGGGCCTCATTAATACACAGACTGCACTTTGCACAGCTAGGTCTTCTTCTGGCTACTTCACCAGCATAATGTAGACTTCTGATCTGTGTCGATATCAGGCATACACTCTGCAAGGAGTTCACAACATATAGCAAGTTGTTGATGGAGGTTAGAAAACAATAATGCACCTTTTGGGATAGTGATTTCTAACCATAGAACTGTCTCCTTCTGAAAATTCAGAATAAAACAAAAAAGGTTTCACTGAAAGGCTGAAGCAATATGAGGGTAGTTATGATGAGGTGGTCACATGACAAACCTGGACTTCCCATTTTCACTTAAATATACTTGAAAAGTTTCTAGTAAATAGCTCATTTTTGTCATAACCTCGTAAGTGATTTCATTTGAGTTTTCAGATATGCATTGCACATTTTGAGTAAAACTTCATGTAGTGAACAAAGTAGCCTATAATACTCTCTGTACGTATATATATTCAGAACTGTAACTAGATTACCTGATTCCTTGGGCAGTTTCCTGATTTGGTATTCCCAAATGTAGCAAATCATTTTCTACAGATTTAACAAACAGCTTGCTACCATTAAAATACCACACATAAATAGCTTCAGCCATAACTGAAGATGAAGTATTGGCATTAATTTCTCCTGATTACACCCCCATAACATCATGTACCCGGGGCAGACACCACCCCCCCAGATCTCTCCTAGCTGTATATATTTAGGGAAGTTGACAAGACTACAGTATTTACTGTTTTTCATGTTATCTATGATGTTTATAGATTGAAGTGCTCAAATTCATTTTCTTTGGGCATTTACCCTGTCACACTACTGCCTTGAGCTTTATGACTACAGAAAAAAGGGCAGCAAAGTTAATCAAGAAGGCAAAGTTAATTTTATAAAGTAACAGCCAGTTGGGTGAAGGATGGGCAAACTATGTTTTCTAGATATAGTGAAGAAAATAATAGGAATTGGAAAGATAATGTGTTCTAGGTAACAAGAATATCTGGAGATGCTACAGGGCAGGAAGAAACACCATAATGAGTTCTTCTGAGTTTTTAAACAGGAAGAAAGGGTATATAACTAGCAGGAAAAAGTACTGTAAAGGGAGGGAAAGAGCAGGATAAATGGTCAGGTGGGTAACAAATGGACAGATGGGAAACCCAATCACTAAGGAATAATTAAGATAAAGCACATAATCTAGATGATCTCCCTCTAAAGATATTAATAATTAGTTAGCAGAAATTCTTCACTAGCTGATTTTTTCAGCATCTTACTAGAAACAGGAGTGGGGCTAAAAGACTGGAAAACTAGCCAGTCACTTAACCAAATTTTGTCCCCAGGTCAGCCTTGAAAAGGAACACTCGCATCCAGTGGACATCACTACTTAATTTTTTTCAGTGTCTTAGCTCTTCTTTACTTTGTTTTAAACATCTATATTAGGTGCCCATAACTATATTCGGCAGAAAGTTCTGTGTGTTGTAGTGCTGGCAGTATATGATCAAGGGTTCTATGAGTTATTTATAAGTTTCATCCTGTAGCCTTGGGATTGAGCTCCACAATCTCTATTTGTATGCTGTAAGACTCTTGGTCAGGTTATTTGACCTTACCAGGCTTCCTAGGTTAACCTGGCATGAATGCCTAATGGGTTTCTACTGGTTTTAAAAAATTGTAGTGGTTCTGTTTACAATTAATGTTATGATTACTTCTTTTTTTCAATTGGATGGCAGATGTCTCATTTAGGGGTTTCATGAAAAGGGCACCCTTGTACATGTGTCTTAATATTCTATTAATTGTTCATTTTTGTCTGAAGTAACAAATGATGCAAGAGCAGAATGAAAAAATGACTTAATTCTTACTGTGTATGGAAAATAAGACAGCTCTATACTTCTGCAGTTAATGCTACTTAATTATGCTTTTACCTGCAATTCTGCTGCCATCTTGTGACACCACTGCAAAATACTGTGATTATCTTTGACATTTCTGGCTAGTATATAATTTGCTAATATAGATATAGATATAGATATTAACATATACATACACACACTCACATTAATGTGTGTTCTGTCCTTCTACGCACTATTTTCCTGACAAAAATAAAGAATTATTAATGTATTCATTTCAAGAGACAAAAAAGCATTATAGACAAACAAAAACAGCTTTACACACATAATTTTTTTAAAGTATCTTATGATATTCTGTAGTACTGTAATAAATATCTGAATAAACTGTGATACATTACACAGCTGTTTGTATTTTAAATGGACTTATTTTGCATTGTCATTTTTTTCTTGGTATACTTTGCAACATTTGGGCATTAAAAATAATAGCTGAGTGTAGAAAGAGGCACAGTTTATTATTCATAATAAAATCATTTTCAAGTACTAAATCACATGTAATAAATGCTTTCAAATCTTTGTATAGGTTTAATTCACTTTTTTAATAATGTGTGCTCCCTTAAATGGGTCTAATTTTATGAGGAGTATCAGGAAATACTGGGGGACAAGCCTAAATTTGGGGGCAAAAAAAATCATAACGCTAAGCATAAATCATAGCAATTCAATGATATGTTCCTAGATCATTAAGGTAACTTTGCCACGGAGTGTGATATTCAAAACCATTTTAATTAACCAAGAATATCCAGTTAACCTATAAGACAATTTTATAATTGATGGTGCATTTTAGTAAGACAACAATATTTCTATGACAGTATCAGAGATTACCTTCAAAAAGGTTCAGTAACGCAACAATATTTATATGACCGTATCAGAGATTACCTTCAAAAAGCTTTAGTAAGGCAACAATATTTCTGACAATATCACAGATTACTTTCAAAAGGTTTAGTAAGTCAACAATATTTCTATGACAATATCAGAGATCACCTTCAAAAAGCTTTAGTAAGGTAACAATATTTCTATGACAGTATCAAAGATCATCTTGAAAAGGTTTAGTAAGGCAACAATATTTCTATGACAGTATCAGAGATTACCTTCAAAAAGGTTTAGTAAGGCAAGAATATTTCTCTGACAGTATCAGAGATTACTTTCAAAATGGTTTAGTAAGTCAACAATATTTCTATGACAACATCAGAGATCACCTTCAAAAAGGCTTTGTGGAATGTTTCTTGTGATGCAGACTGAAGTCATTCAAAGGCAGCTTGAGTTACAAAGATATGGTATGAATTAGCAAGACCTACTAATATTGATTAGTATCTGCAGTGCTTTGGTCTATAGTATTAATGTTAGTATCATTAATTGCAAATTTCTGTTACGACTCACAGTAAAACAACAACCTGCTTGAGGTAGCATTTTTCTCAGGCAGCCAACTCTTGACAACATATGGGTAGAGCTGATCGAATGGTAAATATGGAATTGTCCCCAAGATAGGATATGTCAAAGTATGTTCATTTCCAAGACAATCAGTAGCATAACATTATGCACATATGTAGATAGCACAGTATGCACTGCTGTTTACACCTGCTGAGCAAGTATATTCTGATATGAACACACATAATAGTATATATGTGATGGTCATACAAGGTTACATGTCAGTGGAGATGAATGGCTGTGATATAAGCATCACTGACATGCTCAATGGAGAGGACACTTAGCAAGGACGGTATAGACAAATGGGGGTATGTGCATACTCTGAAGATCTGCAAAATGACTTGCTTGAATATGACTGACATATCACCATAGCTCTCAGCTAATCAGAAACACATAGAAACAGACTCCTGGACAAATGTAGAAAGAACACAAGCAACAAATAAATCCAAACAGGACCAGCACTGAGGTAAACCGGTCTTGGAGAAAGAATCCAAACTATAGAAAACCAAAAAATCCAAGTGCTGCAAACGCTGGGTGTAGCAATAGTTTATCCAAGAAACACAATTAATATAGCAAAAAAACAACAATTTTATTAAACTACAGAGCTTTTGGGAGTGGACTTTTTCAGTGTATGTTCTTAAGCTCTGACAGTAGTTCCTATATGCGAAATTTGGTCTATCCCCAAGTAGTTGTTTTAATTCTGGCATACCTTCCAATATTCCCCAGTTCCTAGAAATAATTTTTCTTACCTCGTTTGTTTACCTACTATATATTAGAAAATATCTTAGGCTGTTTCCTGTGATTGCCTGTTGCGATCACTATCTTGAGATACCCCTTCCCTAAGGAGGGGTTTTGCTGAACTATCTCTATCCATAATTATCTCATGCATAGTTTCTTTCAAAATTTTATCTTCATAATCTCTCTCCCTGAACTCCTGTACAGTTTTATTCATGTGTTCCCTACATTTCTCTTCATCAGTATTCAACTTGCTAACCCTCAATAACTATCCTCTCACTGTACCCTTAAAAACACAGGGTGCACGCATACTTTGCCTATGAGTATAACAAGTGGCATGAACTTCTTTTTTAAAAATACTAATCCTAATACCTCCCAAACATTTCTCTAATTTAACCCCTAAAAAGTTAATTTCACTATCTTAATAGTTGAGTTTAAATTTAAGGAAAGTTGTTTTATCAAGATATTCTACAAAATTTTTAAGTAGTGAATAATCACCTCCCCAGATTAGAAAAAAAGTCATAAACTATTTATAAAACAATAGCTTTGACTTGAACCTATTTCCTTCTTTAAAAATGAACTCTTTTTCCCATTGATTTAATACTAAATTAGCATAAGTATTATATTGCCACACCAATAGCTACACCAGAATGCTGTAAGAATGGTTCAGTCTCAAACATGAATATATTATTAACCAAAACTACTTCTAAAAGTCAAAAATTATTCTTCTCCCTTGTATGCCTGTTTGTAAAATGACAGAGAAAATCACGTATGGTTTCACTGCCATAGTGATTGGGAATGACTGTAAACAGTGAATTTATATCAAGCGTAGCAAACTAAAAATCTTTGGCAGTAATCATCTTTTGCCATTCCTGAAGTTTATATAAAAAATGCCTTGTGTCTTGTATATAACTTATCTTCGGTAAATATTTGTTTAAACAGATTGTAGATGGATTGAAATTGGTTCTGTCACCCCCCCCCCCTTCCTGAGACAACTGGTCTCATCGGTGGATGGGTCAGGGATTTATGCACCTTTGGTAATCCATACAGCACAGAGACGACTGAACATGACACAGTAAAATAATTAAACAAATTAATAGATATGTCATTAGTCAACTGCATGTCATATATAACTATATTCATGTCTGAGATGTTTTTTAACTTGTAGTATATTAATCTTAACAAAAGTCTTCTCTTCTGCCAAAAACTCATTCATACAGGAAACATATTCATCCTTATTCATTATATCCACCCTCATCGTCTTGCTTAATTACGATATTGCTATTATTGTGCAACCTTTCAAGTGCTTCATTTTTACTGTGAGTCAAGTTATAAAACCTTTTTCTTTCTGTTCATACAACAAACAATTCTTGTTCACATATATTTTCAAATGTTGTAATTACTGGATAACTATTCAATATAAATGTACTTGGCTTTTTACAAGCTTGAGCAGAGGCCAACTGAGAGTCTTTAAAAATTAATTTCAAATTTAGACCCCTTGTAAACATTTTTAAATCACTCAGGGTTTTAATAATAGTATCTACATTCAACAGAATAAACTGAAGCCCTTTCTGTAGAAGCATCATCACAATTCAAAACAAGTCTAGATAAGCTGACAATACTTGTAGCATTCAACCCTGACGATTCTGATGTGCCAAGCAGTTATTTGTGTATGGACCATTGTATTTTTTTCCTCCATTTCTACCTCCTTTTTGTTATGGCCTCATCCTCGAGGAATCTGTCTGCTGTATTTCCACTCTTTCTGGTAAATTCAGAAGCACAGGAATGGCTGCCATTCAAAAATCCTCAGCCAAATTGCTGTTATCATTGATTGTTGACAAACGTGAAGCTGCCAAAGCAGTCAGTTGCTGTTGCATTCTGTGATATGTTAACAGGAGCAGTTTTGTATGTCTCTGTTTGATTCATGTAGATTCACTGAATGGTCACTTTAAGCATTTAAACTTGACAGTGTATCAACAGAGAAATTGTCCAAAGCATACATTGATCCCCTAGAGGTTTCATTTTTCTTTTTTTTTCTTTCACCGCTTTTGCCCACGAAAAAATGTTTCCGTACTTAGTCATTCAGGTCTCTCATTAATTTAGGCTTCTTGTTTAACTCTAGTCTATGATCAAAACCAACTAATCTTTCCAACATCTGATGATAGACGTGTACTGAATCTTTAAAAGATGACATATTTGCAAGTTCACTTTCAAGTTTAATGATTTCATCTTGTAAAGCTGACTCAATGTTAACAAACAACTGATTCATAAAAAACATATAATTGGCACTTAAGGTTCAATTCTTGACATTTCTTCAACAACTCTGGGTATATGTTGATATATGCTGGCATCTTCAAGATTTGTAGACCATGACATACAACCCATAAGTCCAGATAAGCTGCAAAGCTTAGCCATTGCCACTGAAGCTTTTTAAAGGCTTGCACCTTTTTTTTTGAACATGCCTACACAATCCATAAATGTATCATTCTGTTGGGTAATGTCTCCAATATTCTTCACCCCCCCCCCACACACACACACACACACACACACACACACACACACACACACACACACACACCTGTTGACTGAGGTCAGATTCGAACACCATACCTGTGTAGCTATACAAGTTGGATTCCATACAACATAAGACTAGCACCATGAAAAAAGTCTAACTTATACTGCTGTCTCAGAGTGCATTTAATGGAGGATGATGATATCACTGTATGCTGAGAAGATGACGTTGAGAGGAATGCCTGACATAGCTGTGGACTCACACCCTAGTGTAAAAGTGTCCCCAGACTGATAGTTGAAGGAAGACACACACAAGTTACCTGCTGTGAGATTAGAAGCCCTGCCTATTTAGTTATACAGGCTAGAGGAAACCGTTCTTAACGCTAACACAACCATAGAATTTTGACTTAAACAGTGTCATAGTACACTTGATAGAGGATGATGACATCACTGTATGCTTAAAATTGTCTCCAGAGTGATAGTTGAAGGATGACACAAACACACACAAGTTGACTGCTGTGAGTTTAGAACCCCCTTCCTATCTAGTTACACAAGCTAGAGAACACAGCACTTTTAACAGTAGCTCCACAGAAGAAGTCTAAATTTAGCAGTCTCAGAGTGCAGTATATAGAGAACAACATCATCAGTGTATGCTGAGAAGATGATTTTAGGAGGAGTGCCTGACATTGATGTGGACTTGCATCCCACTGTAAACTTGTCTTTGAACTGATAGTTGAAGGAAGACACACATGCACACAAGTTGACTGCTGTGAGATTAGAACCCTTATCTATCTAGATGCACAAGCTAGAGGCATATAACTTAAAGCTAGTGCCACTGTAGAAATAACAGTGTCAGAGTACACTTTATAGAGGATGATGACATCATCATCATCATAGTGTTGCAGGTGACGTACTGTTATGAGACTTGGGTTCAAAGCCAGGATTGTGATATGACTGTATGACCTCAGTTTGAAAAAGTATTTATAAATATGTCCTGGCAAGCTATGTTATATAAGCTGTCATGAATACACATTGCAGAAGTGAGACATATGTGTACCTGTTTTTCAGGATGTTGTGTAGATGAGACACACACACACTTGGGAAACTTCAGTAGTGCAATGATGGAGTCACATGTCTTCATATTCGGATGAAGGTATGTCCACATTAATACAGTGTCCACTGGTGCTCATTGCCAAACTTTGCACAAATAGAAACATACACTAGCTGGCCTGATTAGGGTTAACTACAAAAATACATCTGTTTGGTGTTAATGTTTCATGTGTCAGGCTTACAAGATATTTTATAGGAGAAATTCATGGCAGCTAGTATGATGCGCATGCTGTAGTCTATTTTTTAATGTTGGGGCCAAAGTTTTACTACATAAGTAACTGTTTGCCTTGACTTCTGCATTTGCATAATATTAAATGCCAAGCAAATGTGGTTCTTTGCTTAAAGGAAAATAGTGAAAAGTTTGATTTAGTATGCTTTCCTTTGCACAAACAGGCTCAGCAGCGATATGTGGCCATCAGCATCATTGCTGAGTGGGGGAAATATACCCACTGCTTAGCTTTCTCTGTGGCACAGGGTATAAAAGCTGTGAGCTCCTGGTCAGAACACAGGTGAGTGAGGGTTTAAATCCAAATGATTTTCTTTTTTTACAAATGGTATCAGCATGTCATTAGCTAAGTAAATGTGATCAGGACTGCAAATGTGACTATGAATGACTACACTAAAGTATGTGTCTTCCCAAATCATATGAGTAATGCTTACCTCTATGCACTTCTACAACTAATAGCTGTTTTGCAGGCCTCACTGCAAATCACTAACTCATTGTGTGTGTGTACAGCTTGTTACAAATGACAAGAGATGACACACCTTTTGAAATGATTAGTATGTCTCAGCAGATATGATAACTATTTTTCTAGGGACGGTTATCTCAAAAAATGTGTGCAGTATGCTTCTTCACAGAAAGGATGGTTTCCATGTCATATCATCCTACTACAGATGTTACAGCGTATTCTGATAAGACAGAAGAGGTGATGACAGACACAGGGCTGTAGAGGACAAAGGAGGTACTGTCCTTGCACATTCATGAGTATTTTAATAGTATGTTGGTCTAGTGTGTTGGTCTGATGTGTTTTCCTCAACCAGAATGTGCCTTGCTCTGTTGCATGAATTGCATGAGATAACAGTAGAGGAGATATAGAGTAACAATAATTAATGCAGCTGTATATATCTGCTTGAAGAAGATGTGGGACAGCTAAAATATAATGATGCCAGATGGGAATAGATTTTTGACAGTTATATCAGTTGTGGCCCACCTTACAGTTTACTTGGTAGGCAGACTAATCATACTTACATAGGAGAAAGGGTAGACAGATGGACAGGCAACAGATGCACAGGAAAGAGAAATCTGAAAACAGTCCTTAAGACCACCCCCTACTGCTGAGCCAAGAAGCAAACATATGTTTACACATCTGATCACCTGAACATGAGACAAAGGGAATCCTACAGCAAGTTTAGAAACCTTGCACACTACAGGAGCACTGATAACCCATTGAATCAAGGTAACCTGTTTGTATTATCCATCAGCAGAATCATGACAGTCTGGAGAAGCCACAAGATGACCTTTACATCCATCAGCCTAATAGATGCACAAACATAAAGAGGGGTGTGAGTGAAGGGGTGAATACAGTGAGAGATGGCATACACCTAACAATGTTTTGTGTGATAGAACATCATGGACGTATTTCTTACATGTTCTCATTATTAACTCATTACAGCCAAGTGACGTCTCCAGGCATTTCTGCAGTTACTGCCTACTGCGCCTCTAGACGTCAAATATTGCCTGTTCATATTTGCATTAATAATTCCAAAACCATGCTACATACAAGGTATCAGAATATTTTATCTTGAAGCATACATGATGGCAAACACAACTGTATTGCTATATGGCCTCTGTCAATGACTGTTTGTTAGAACTCTAAGGTAATAACTTCATTTTTAAAGGCTGAAGCCGCACCCACTAGGAGTTAAAGGTACACACTCCAAAGGGTTGTACTGGAGGGAATGAGTGCCATGCTGTATAGTGTGAAGTAACTAATAAAGGGGTAAAGAAGAGCTAGGAGAGTGACAACAGGCTTATAGCAAGCAGAACAAGGTTGGATAAATATCTCATAGTTGTGAGGATGTCACTTGAAATACTTTTTTTGGCCAGTATTCAATATATCTCCATAAGAACTAATAATTGTGGCAAATGTTTAGATGTGGGTGATTAAACATATCACAAGCACATAACATAACACTGAGAAATAATGTGGGATGCATCTGGAATCGAACCCTTGATGCCATGGACAAAACAAACTTTCAGTCAAGTGATTTATGTCAACAATCCACAGAGGAAGTTGCATTTTATTACATCCAGCAGTATAAGAACTGTCAGACTAACTGTTTCAAAGTACTGACTTTATTCTGCCTTAACTCTGTATTCCTATAGTACAGTATGTTTAAGCACCTTTACTCAAAGATAACAAGACTAATGCGGCCAATGGCAAATATTCACCATATTTTGCCATAGGACATGAATAGCCATTCACCACCACTTGACATTGCTGTATAATGCCAAACTCCACACAAATGCAGAGGACACAAATTGATTGCTTTTCTATGAGCCATTTCTGGCCATGTGTGTTATGTGTGATTCTATTTATTTATTGCATAGCCAATTGGACCAAATCAATTGTGTTGAGAAGATGCATATGTGAACTGGAGAGCTATGCATGGGACAAATTGTTTTTGTGGGACAGGTGAAGAAACCTAGGAATGTGAAATTCAGGTAGCTAGGGTAGGTGAGAAAGTAGGTGCAGACAAATAGGGCATACAAGACAGACAAAGGGATGGTGATGGACACAAAAAGGTTGGGGGACACCATGATTAGTTATAGGTAGGGGACCTTGGAGGCACATGCCAGTCAAGCATGGAACAGTCAGAATCTAGTCCTCACCCTCAGAGCTATCATCATTGTTCCCATCCTCAGTTGCTTGCGAGACTGCTTGATGTGGGAGTCTTTTTTTATTTTCAGGAATACCTTCTCCACTCAGTTGATGCAGGCACCAATGCCACTTTCTCTATGATCTTGTGCCATCCCTGGCACATCCTGGTGGTTTATATAATCACCACCTCCACCAGTACTCCCATATGGTGCCACTGCACCACCAGCCAGGGCACTGATGTGGATGGACTAGGTAGGGCAGGGGTTGCAGAGGCAGTACTGCCAGGCTGCATCCCAGAGGTGTTGAGTGTTGGTGCAGCAAGCTGGTAGGTGGTTGGCAGGCCAAGCTACAGTGGCTGGTCCCAGCTCCCTGTGCTGAAATGCATTTTTTTCTGTTGGCAGAAAGGTATACATCAGAATGTTGTGATTCCAGGTAATCCCAAAAAAATTAAAAAAGTGAGATAGGGGTAGATAAGGAGTGGGGTAAGTCACAAAAGAAAAGAGATGATTAGAACCATGTTATGTCACATTCACTCCTTTTACAATAAATAGTAATTTATTATTCTCCTAGCTTTCGCATTCCCAAAAAAATGACTGAATTGTTGCAAGTAATCATGACTGAATCATCTGGAGTCAATTTTTACACCATCAAGTGACTAGCCCTGATACAGTGCATAATCTGTGATCCATGTTCTCCTGTCAAGAGGATACTTCACACCAGAACTGATGCCCAAGGTAGTTGGACTATATAACTGTTTTCCCTATATGGCACCATCTAGGGTCTGTACTGCTGCACACAAATCCACTATTGGATAAGTTTGAGATAGAAACACTCAGCATGTTTTGGGAGGTGGTAGGATCTGCAGAGAGACATAGGAAGAACATGCAGATTCCATACAGGCACTAGTCAAAGGATCAGGATCAAACACTGCATGTTGTGCATGGGAGGAAAAGACCTTAACCATCATTCCAACTGATCTCCTTGTGGACACACAATAATAAACTGTTAATCAAGTCCCTCAAATCTAGTGTCATGGTCTTTGAAATCATGCACAAGAACCCTAAAGCTGTATCTATTAGTATATCAGACCAGACAGGTAATCCTCTTCCCCAAGAAACAGAACAGAAACATGTTGGAATAAGTCTAGATCCCATAGTCATGCTAACAAAACATACTGACAGTATCATTAACAAAACATTCCATCAGCTAAAGCTACACTATAAAAGCTCATACCTCATCTCCCCCTCAGCACATAGAGCCTCTGGAAGAAACATCCTTATCCCCAAAATTGTATATGGACTACCCTTACTTACCTACCATTCTGTCATAAATACTCACAAAATACAAATTGCAATATTCAGATTTATTCTGATGTCTGAAATGCAAACACATCACTGTTAACTCCTTAAACATTTCAACTGGCTTCACTAAATTAAAGCATACCACGACTATTCAGTGCACAAACTATATAAAACAATAAAGATGAAGCATTGTCATCTTCTATGGAGAAAATTGCAAATTAAACCACAAAATTACTCCCTTAGGGTTAGCCAAGGGGATGCCCTAACACTCATCAGATTACTCTTCAAAACTTCAACCCATGAAAGGGTCTTATCTAAACTAGAAGCATTAACTTGGAATAATGCTCCATCTGAGATGAGAATTGAATCTACCCTAGAGCATTTAATAAATGGGTCTAAATGCTCTTTTTACAAAAATGAACTTGTGTACACAACTCATGTCCTAGTCACAATGTCCCTTTGACTGTTAATGCTTTATAACTAATATGCACACCATGGATGACAACTGTATATTATATAAATACATGTGAACAGGTTACATGATACAGTAGTTGCTACCTACTTAATTGAACCAAACTGTATATACTATTTGTAAGTTAAAACCAGATTTTAAATATTGCACATACTGTTTGTAAATACAACAATCTGTGTTCACATACTCACATCACTCCTTCCCGTTAGACTCACCTCCTCATATATAGTCATTGTGTTCAAACAGGACACAAAACCTCATTCTAAAGATGATGATAGTGGAATGCAGTGGGTCTATATCACAATGTCAAACTAACAAAAGTTTGATCGTTGTAATATCGAACCCTAAAGTCCAAAACCCAACAAAACCGAAAACACAGAACAGTGATTTTTTTCCCAGGGAAAAAAATTGCTGTTCCATGACAAAAAATAAATTAACCTTAAACTTAAACTAAAGTGGGGGGCTGTGCCCCCCCCCCCTACTTAAATATACCAACTCCAAGATCACACCACAGTGGAGTAAATAGCAAAGCCCCAGAAACTGCCCACCAATTTTTTTCCCCTGGGAAAAAAGTCGATGTGCCGTGGCTTCGCTATTTTCAACTTTCAGAGTTTAGAGTTCGATATTACAATGTTCAAACTTGTTTTAGTTCGACGTTGTAATATAAACCCAAATGCAATAGTAAACTTAAGTATTACTATTTACTTGGGTGTATTACGCCCTGACACCTGTCAATGACAATAACTTAATGGTTGCATAGCAGTGACACAAGTTAAATTGAAGTAAATGTAACATTAGATAAATTGAACATTCAACCAGGCAAATAATACATAAAAAAATCCACTATATATATATATATATATAGAGAGAGAGAGAGAGAGAGAGAGAGAGTTGACAAAATGTAATTTAGTCTACAGTAGAACTTCTGTATAAATAAATTAGTGAGATATCATTCCCTGTCTTGGTTAGCTTCTCAGGGAAATAAACTCAAACAGCATACATTTCCACCATTGCAACATTTCATTTCATTATTTTAGAAATGAAGACATTAACAGTTTTCAAGCTGAAATTAATAGTTGGCTCACTGAATAGAAACTTCACTTCTTACCTTAAGCACAAACCTTTGATGACAATGACAAATAAACTGTCTAACTTTCAAAACAATATAGACCAGGAAAAACTTGCAATCCTTCTTCAAGTTTAGTCTGTGTGTTTACAGTCCTTGGCTACAGCTTTTTCTTGGGATGTTCTCGTCTCTTTTATTGGAACTGCAGCTTGCAGTCATTAGCTATATCAGACCACTGCTTAAGGTCCTTTCTAGGCCCACACCTGTAATTTTGTGTTTCGTTAGTGAGGTCTCCCACCTCCCTTAACTTCTCTAGTCTTCTGGTGCAAACTGCAGCATTTACCACCAGTCCATAAAATAATAAAGATTGATTGAGCAGTCTTTTCTTGTATTTGCAAGGGATGCCACAGAAACTGTTTAAAGGACCTTTTCTGCTAGCCCCACAAAGGAACAGAATAATCTTGAATTCCAGTTTTAACACAGCCCAAAGGCGCTTTCTGATAGCTTCTTTCTTTCTGAATTCCTAGGCAGGTTATTATGAAATATCTTTACTGTAGCACATTCCTCAGAATTACTGTTCCAGCCAAAAGCTTCCCCTGTATCAAGAGGCCAGCTTCTCTCTGACAAACAAGGCCATAGCCCTTCATTTATAGACATTTATACATTTTAATGGAGTAATTTCTCATTAACAATAATTTGTGGGCAGCCACTCTAATTGATAGAAATATGTAGCTGTTCTCTTAAAGGAACAAATCTATTAACAGTGTATGGTTTCCATCAGTGTTATTTGCATTATTTCAATTTAGTTTTACAACATTTGACCCATTATAGGTTGAGAACCATTGCATTTGAACCCCCCCCCCCCCATCAACAACATGATCAACAAGAGAGAAAAGTACTGGTTGATACAGAAAGGGAATGGTCCCTTTCAATGCTCTTAGTTTATTCATTAGACAGTGATACAATCAAAAACATTGTTAAGAACAACTGGAGGACTTTTAACACCGAATGGTGATATTGGGAAAGTAGTGGGTGCTGCTCCACGTTTCATAAATAAAAAGGTAAACAACTTTAAGAAGTTATTGGAAAACACAAATTATAAGTTTACAGACCAAAAAAAGAGATACTTTTAAATGTCAGCACTGCTCTGTGTGTAGGTATATCAATGAAGGGCCATTTTTTGAGGCCTTTGGTGACAACAAAATATACCCAGTACCAGGATACTTTACCTGTGATTCTTGTTTTGTGGTTTATTTGGCCAAGTGCTCCTCATGTAATGCATTTTACATAGGAAAAATTAATAAGCAATTAAAGAAGAGGGTGTACAAACATTCCTATGCTGTGAAGGTTAAAAATCTGGACAATGCACTGGCCTAGCATGCGTCTGTAGGCAGTAAATTTAAAAAATTTACTTTTGTGTTATTGACCATGTTAACAGTGAATTTAATGGTGATAGAGATAGTGAATTTGATTTTAGAGCGTTTAAATGGCAGTTAGAATTGACTGCTTACAACACAATGAGTTTAAATAGTAATGTGAATTACAAAGTGGTACTTCAAAGAAAATTATACCATGACAAATGTAAGTAAAAATTATTTATTATCAAAATGAAGTTTTTTAAGGATTTATTGTCTATAGTTATGTATTTTGCTTGTTAGGACTGAGGACTTGTCTTTTTTTAATCTGTTTTTTTTTTTTTTTTGGTCATTAATCAGGTTACTTGACTGTTTTTATTGGTTTGTAATTTGTGTGTTGGGTATTTAATGAGAATGTTTCACCATGTTTTTTTTTTCATTCTGAAGAAGACCTGCTTAGGGTCAAAAGTACTTAATCAGTATTAAATTTGTATTATACAATGACCCCCCATTAATATTCCAAAATGTGCACACTGATCAGTCAGCGTGCATGTTGTAAATCAGACGTATACTAATGGAAAAAGGTCCAGTCGACCGGACTTTTTCCATTAGTATAAGTCTTTTTTTTTTAGACAGCAATGGAGAATGGAAGAGCTCTGTTGCTGTAATCTCACTATGTTAAACGGGTTTAACATAGTGAGACAGCTTTAAAAAAAAGCAATGGAGAAAGGAAGATTTCCATTGCTTTTTTTTTTAAAGTTATCTCGCTATGTTAAAAGAGTTTAACATAGCGAGACACTTTTTAAAAGCAATGGAGATCTTCCTTTCTTCATTGCTTCCACACATACAGCTCTGGTGTACTGTGTAAGCATACACATGTGCAGTACATCAGAACTGCCGCAGAATACCGGACAGCTGCGGTAGGGCAGCATGGAGGCATTATACAGTGCCATTATTTAAGAAAAGTAAGTATTTTTTTTCTTAAATAATGTAATTGTATAATAGCCGTAACCCACTTCTGGGTGTGGGTAATGCTGGATTTACCCACGGTTGTCTTTGTTTGGCCATTCGGGCTTCACCCTCTTGACCAAACCACACCAACTGTGGGTAAATCCAGCATTACCCACACTCAGACGTGGGTTATTGCTTAATTAAACTTTACAACTACATGTCCTTCTTTCATTTTTCACAGTATTTTTTAACTATTATTTTAATATTTTCTTTTTTCTTTAACTTAATTTCTTCTCCTTCCTTTACCCCATTTTCCAGTTCTCCTCTTCAGTTTCTTTGTTTACAAAACACCCTCAAAATGTGCCTACACGTATTTTGTTCTTTTTTAGTTGTGCTTTTGTATCTCAATCCATAAAAAGGTTGTATTCTTCATAATTTTTGTTGTCGCTTTCAGAAGTGAGTGATTATTTTGGATTGCCATCCCACCGTACCCATCTGAGCTAACCTTTATCCAGCTTCTGACTTATTTTCCAATCCAAAATCCTATAATTAGCCGGCTGGTTAGCCAATCAGCAATTCTGAAAATAAAATAACCAAATGCTGCTACCCATGAGGGAATATTGTATTTCTGTGGAAACTAAAACTTTATATAACATAAATTATTTTCTGTTATATAGCACTATACCACACATTTGCTCAAAATGGCATGGTTTACTGTTTTGCACCCCAAATTTAATGGGTGACATCTAGTGAGTTTCAGTGCTTTTGCCAACATATTTGCTGCAGATTCCTAGTATCAGATATTGTTTAATTCCTTTTGTATAACTGCTCTTCCAGTAAATGTCACATCACTACAAACATAGGCTTGCTCTCTTCCTATACAGTGACTTTTTAATAAGTAATAGGATCAAAGTGAAGCTAGTTGCTTTCTCTTACTCCTTTTTTTAATTTCTCCAAATCATTTGGGTTTCTAATACCATGATGGGAATGGACCCCATTCCTAAGTCAAAGTACGATTAAAGTTCATGAAATTAGTATTGTTTCAATCTTTGATGTCAACCAGAAGTGCTCTTCGCAGCACCTGCAATGTGTCCAGTAATGACTCCTTCTGCAATTCATATGGACTTGCATATATTGGTAATGTATTGAAATATGTTTGTAGATTCTTTTTTACAAGACCCATTGTTCCTACCATTTTTGGGACTGTCTGGGTATATTGCTTCCACATTGCTCTCATTTTGAAAATCCTGATATTTTATGACTTTGTGTCTGTCTGTATGCAAGACACTGTAGTTACAGGGTGTAGCAATTTCAATGATACTTTTGTCTTGTTTTCATGGACCACTATATCTGGTTTTCTAGCATCTGTCTTTTGAACTGTTGGTAATGGATGATCTCATGTAATGTAAACTTCATCATTTTCTATGATGCTTTGTGGCTCATGTTTCCAGTGTTTTTCAGCCACTTCATACCATTATGTTTGCACAATCCACAGTGCAACAATCTTGCCACATTATTATGCCTTTCAGTATACAGTCCTTCTGCCATTAGTATGTCACAACCAGCAACAAGGTGTGCAACTGTTTGTGACAACAAGGTTTGTACACCAATGTCTACGCATCCTACTATCTCGGGTTGCCAATATTAACCTTTCATCTCTTGGTTTGAATTTGCCTCTCCATAACCATTCCTGCATTTGTTCTTGATCAACATGAGGTTCTTCCAGAAGTTTTCTATACTTGCAACTATATTTATGCATTTTCCACATTTCTTGCCTTCTCATCTGGTCCTTCACCTTATATTCTTTCTTTTGTTTTTTGGCACATTCAGTTGCTGCCTGATTTTTATCTACTTCTGGTTTGATTTCCATTCCTGCTTAATGCTGATATGCTTCCCTTAGATTAAGCAGAGAGGTCATCTTTGATTTATTCTCCTCATGTTTTAAAACTTTCACTACATTGGGTCTTGTGTGGTCAGCAGATATGTGTGGAGTCCCACGATTGCAGATCTATACATGTAATCAATTTCAAGGAGGCCTATCCCTCCTTTGGAAGAGGGAATATAAAGTCTTGGTATGCACTGATTTTTATAAATCATTTGGTGAGCATGAAGCATCCTTCTTGTTTTCCTATCTAATCTATCCAACACATTTTTGGTCCGGTCAGTCACTCCAAACTGTAAGTTAGGACAGGAAGAGCAAATTGTTTATAGCTTGGATTTTGTTGCTAGTTGTCAACTCTGTTTTCAGGATTAATTTAAGTCTTCTAAAGTATTACTTACTAAGTTTTATTCACATTTGTTCATGTTTTATTGATGATCCTTCATCAATTCCCAAATATTTATATACTCCCTCTTGCTCAATTTATTATTTATTTTTTAAACCAAATAAAACAAGTGAAGTAGGGGTAAATACTCTGATAACTATACCAAATAAATTTAAAACAAAGAAACAGCACCAGAGCACTCCACGACGATCGTACCATACACAGAGAAAACTAGTAGCACTATAAGTAATAGTTGAAGCATGTAGTATAAAATCTAAGGTTTACTGGAATTCCAGGTTAGCGCTTTCACCCTCATGGGCTTCTTCAGACCTTTTACATCTCATAAAAGTACTGCTAACATTTATACTAAAGCCTCTATGACATCATTCTTTAATTAAGTAAAATAGTGTTCACCTGTAGACTGACTGCGGTGGTGGTGCTGTGGTAGCGCTGTCGCCTCACAGTAAGACGTTGTCTCGTTCGATTCTCAGTTAAAGCATCTTCTGTCTGGAGACATGCATGAATGTGCGTACCTTCGTTGAAGGTTGTGCATCAGGGCTGGCAACTCGGCAAGTAAAAATCTACTGCCAATCATTAGCAGACCGGAGTTCCGCTGTGGTGACTCCTAACCGGGAAAAGCCGAAAGACACAACACAACAAGTGTTCACCTGTAAGGCTTCATTCAAGAACAGTTCATAAATACTCAACCACAAAGCAACTTCTAAAGTTAAAGTAAGCATATATTAATATATACATATATTTATATATATATACTATGTTTATGAAAGTATATATAAAGAATATATAAAAAATACTTAAACATAACAGCATATATAAATATAAAAAGTATAAAAAAATATATGTAAAAATGTTTAAAATTTTTTAAAGTGTTATGTATATAAAAAACATATGTATGTGTGTATATGCCATGCATCAATAAAATGTTATAAACAAATTATGCCAGTTCATATAAGAACTGTATATAAAATACATTTCATAATAGATTCATGTAAGAGCTGTATGAGGACTACATTATACGATATATACAATGATGTATACAAATATAATGTCCCATCTGACCTGCAGGTCTTTATCTAAGAACTAAATTTCTATTTTTTAGGATCAGTTTAATAGGGACTTTGTCGTTCAGTCCAGGTCTCTGATCTGCTCTTAGCATTATAATCCAACTGGCTTCTGTCCTTTCTGTATAGTTCCTTATGTCCCCACCCCTAGCATTGGGTTTGTTTACTTGTAGTACTAGAAATTTGAAGCTGTGTGTGTCATTTGTGTTCATGACATGCTTGGATAATGCATTATGTGGGGATTGGATGCGTATATTATACAGATGTTTACGTGTCCTAACACATAACCTTCTATCAGTTTTCCCCACATAAAATTCATCACAGGCCATGCACCTAGCTAGGTATGTGACATGCTGAGTGTCACAATTAGCTGTAGTGCTGAAACAAAATCTTTTCATGGTGACAGGTTGTACAAAACTCGTGTCCACAGATATAAAGGGACAATAATTGCATATATGACATGGTCTGATGCAATTTAATATCTCACCTCTACCAGTTGTAGTGGGGACTCTAGGTTGGCAGAGTAATCTGTGCAAGTTTGACTTATTTCTATAGACAAACAATAGTCTATCCCCCACTATCTCTTTTAATTTGGGATCTGTAGTGAGGACAGACCAGTTCTTATAAAAAATCCCTTTCACACTGCTAATGTCTTGTGTTTAATTCACTGAGACCCTAACTATGGGATGGTTCATCGTCATATCAGTGATTCTAGTTCTCTCTGATGTTGCTTCTAAGTCTACAGGGTTTGTAAAATATGGACATGCAGATCGAGTTCTAAGATCATATACCCCTTCTCTCCCTGAGTATATCTCTTCTGGTGTATAAGATCTAGCAACTAGTCTCCCTGGTGACTGATCTAACTAATTTTTAAACCCTTGTTCTGTTGGATTCAAACGTGAGGCTCTTATAGCTTGACCTTTCACTATGTTGTGGAACACAAAATGAGGATGCATGCTCCCTCTATGTAAGAGGGAGTTCTTATAGCACCTGTATTGAGTAGACCACTGTCTAACCTTTCAATGTAAACATCTAAAAATGATATCCATCTATCCGAACTCACCATGGTAAAATTCAAAAAATTGGTCAAAGAATTGACCAAACAAAAAAACTTCTGTAGTTCATCTTCTGATCCTGCCCATAGGAGGAAAAGGTCATCCACAAACCTAGCATAATAAATAGCATTCCTCTTGAAGCTATCTAGTGGGAATATGTTTTCCTTTTCCCAGTCTGCCATCACTAGGTTGGCGTAGGTATTGGCGCAGGATGTACCCATAGCCACACCATCCTTCTTTATATAGACAGTATCATTGAACATGAAGATATTATTTTCCAAAACTGCCTCTACCAAACCAGTAATTAATTCAGTGTGGGACATGGTATAATCAGTGTTCACCCTGAGACATCTCTGTATACTTTCTAACCCATGTTGGTTGGGTATAACTGTAAATAATGATTGTACATCAAGAGTCGCTAATATGAAATGTAACTCAGTCTGTAACACACTCACTTTACTGTAAAAGTCCAGCAGGAACTGTTTAGTATCCCTCAGGATATGAGTGAAACTATCTACACTTTCCTTAGTTGTTTTTCGACATACAAGGAGAAGGGGTTCAGTAACCCAACCTCTCCCTGCCACAGTGGGTCACATGGGTGGATTATGTGTATTCTTGTGGACCTTCTGTAATGCTTGAATGACTGGAATCAATGGATTTTCAACTAAAAAGTCTGTGCATAGTTTCAAACGAATAATTTCACTTTTGGATAAGTCTTCTAACATCCTTCTAACAGTTCCATCCCGTGTATCTGTTTCAGTCTTGCAGATTACTCAATAGAACTCACTATTATCCAACATTGTTTTCATTTTATCGTCATAGTTCGTTCTATTCATAACTACTACTGGTCCTCCTTTATCAGCTGGTCTAATCATAAGTGTGTTGTCACTCCTCAGATTATTCATAGCAACCCTCTGTTTTGAACTCAGGTTACCATACCATTTCTTTTTGTTATTATTGTTTAATCCATGTAAGTCCTCCTCTACCATTTTAACAAAAACATCTACTAATGGATGTAGTATAGGAATAAATGTGCTGGGTCTCTTGAAAACTCCATGTTCACCCATTGATGAATGTCCCCCATAATCTAATTTCAGTTGAACATTCCTTCCAAACAATTTCGTGTCCATCACTGAGTCAGGTAGATTGCTTTCCATAGAAGAAATAAACGACAGTCCCTTATTCAGTACAGAGATTTCATCTTCTGTTAAAACTCTGTCTGAGAGGTTCTAAAGTAATGTCTGGGTATTCTCTCCCACATCCTCTTAATTGTGGGGCTTGCATGTTCCTCCCCTGAGCCCTTGCATTTCTGTCTGCCCCTGCTCATTAACCTGTTTCTCCCTCCTCTGGGTACCTCGTTGATGGGGAAAGGAGTATGTTCATATGTTGTTTTATAGGAGCTTGCACTAGGGTCTTTCCTTCTGACAACAGGTTCCTGTAATAAGGTATTGTTATTCAATGAGTTGTCATACTTGTGAGAGGTGCTTGGTCCTGTGCTTACTATTGGTGCAAGAGCCATCGCTTGCATATCAGTGTTAGATATGATTATTGCTAATGAGTTACTGTCTAATTCTACTGAGTTTGCCCATGTAGTTACTACTGGAGTAAGATCTAAGGTATTTTGTTATAAGTTACTAACATTACTAACATCATCCTGCACATTCAAAACAATATTGTCTACAACATGGTTGATACTAGTACTTTGTATGTCTCATACTTTAGGCAAGCAAGTAAAATTATTCTTATTAGCACTATCATGCTCATTAACAATGCGGACACCATGTCCTCTATAGTCAGTGTTTCTAGCAAAGTTATTCCTTGGCCAAGTGAAGGCATAGCCGTTTTTAAAATCAGCAGTATCTCGCTGAATTTTGGAGCGTTTCTGTTCCAATAACTTTTTCTCAAAGAGATACACATTATCCA
This sequence comes from Protopterus annectens, assembly GCF_019279795.1. NCBI lineage: Eukaryota > Metazoa > Chordata > Ceratodontiformes > Protopteridae > Protopterus > Protopterus annectens. The sequence goes on from NC_056749.1 coordinate 221,469,500, forward strand.
AAAGTCATTCCATTAATTTATCCACCACTACTGCCGGATATTTCACTGTCACATCATTCTGACAAGCACATATCTTCTCTTGTAGTTCTAACTCATCCACTGAGAAAAAGTAATTGAGCAGTGTCATATATTTAAGACTCACCTCAATATTCAACTGTTGTCACTTGTAAAGTAGTTCAGGATAAACTGCTCCAGTCGTAGGCATCTTAAGTACTCTCAGTCCTCTTGGTATGATTTTCCTGTCTATGCAGAGCTCGAAATGCTGTCTCTGCATCTGTAGATGTTCATCGTGCTTCAGTGTTGCAGTCATAACACTTGGGTTATCCTGCTGGCAGGCGACCCGAGTTCCAAAGTCTTGGTCCAGCGTCGGTTGCTGTTGCCTCTTCCCTGACGTCAGTGCGCCAGGGGTACAAAGGATGCAACCAAAGCCATTTTCTTCAGTCTTTCTTGCTGCACGGTGCCCAAAGCAAAAGCAGTTTGCAAGTGCCGGCCGGCCGACTCCTGAGATTTTCAAAATTGAGTTTCAGAACCGAAGTCTTCAATAAAGCTAAGTACCCCATTGGGGAAACGTTTTCTTGCTCCAGACCAATGTCAGTAAAAGTTAATAATTGTATTTCTTGTGGGAAGCAAATTCCTCATAAGGACTTTCACTCTTACTGTATTCCTTGCCTAGGCCCTAATCACGACGTCACCAGTTGTCGGTTTTGTGCTAGATTCAATAAACGCACTATTAAACGTCGGTTTGATTTTGCTTTACATTATTTTGGCCGAAGGTTTAATTACATAATGCCATCGGAACAACCGACGACCAGAATATATAAAAAATGCAAAGACAAAGAAAAAGACAGGCATCCGAGGTCCATAACCAACAACGAAGCCTCTTCTAGGCCATTCGCCGGTTCACTGGTTCTCAGTGAGGCGCTTTTGCAGCCCCTGACACCCGCTACCTCAGAGTCACAGGTCGTAACCGACAGCCATGTGGAGACACCAAGGCCTGTGGAAACTCAAGGTATTGGGCCTACGGAAACTATTCCCTCAGATGGGTCCAGAGCCACTGAGCAGGCACCGGCTTCTGAGGGTGTTTTCAGACCTTAACAGCTTACAATTAAGCCCACTACAGCAGCAAAGGCAAAGTCAGAAACACCATTAAAGACAAGGAAACAACTACAGCATTCTCCAGAACAGTCATCTATGCCAAAGAAACAGATACTTAAAATGGCCGAAGACCTAATTACTTTAATCAGGGGTTTCCATCCCCCTCCTGACAAAAGGCCTAGGCAAGACACTGACTATGATTCCTCTGACCAGGTTTCCATTTCCTCTGATTCCTCTTCTGATCAGGGATATTCTCTCCCTCCCTATGAAGACTCCGATGCAGAAGAGTCTATACCTTCAGCCTCCCTGCCTGAGGATTATTCTTTTGGGGAAACCCTGCACACCATGAGGGAGCATTTCCATTGGGAGAGCCAGGATCCAAGAAAAGGCTCAGAGACTTTCTTTTATTGCCTCAGCACAGGCCCCTGGCTATCCCCCCTGTGTTTGATATTGTGGATGATGTTTTTTCTGAATCCAGTCTGTCCCCTGATTCTTTACCCCTGCACCAGTCAAGCCAGACAGGTACTACAGGGTCCCTGACTCTCATAAATTTCTTTACAAAAACCCCACTGCAGACCCAGAAACAATTTCTCAGGGTCCTAAAGGGGTTAAGGCTTCCACTGCTAAAAATCCTGTCCCCTCAGATAGGGATTCCAGAGCACTGGACAGATGGGGGAAAAAAGTTTACACTTCTGCTACTTTAGCTGTAAGGGCTTTAAACTGCCAGTTTCACATGCTTAAATATCAACAGTAATTCATGTCATTGTTAAAACAGAAAATGGTTTCAAATTCAGAAAGTCCTGACAGTAAGGAAATGCATGATTTATTGCATGCAGTTGAACAACTGGGAAAGCATACTCTGCAATGTGGTTTTGATTCATTAGAGGCTTCTTGTAGAGCCGCAGTTACAGGCTGTGTCATTCGAAGGCATGCTTGGTTGAATGAACAAAGTTTACCTGATCATGTTAAAGTAAAATTATTGGATGCTCCACTACAGCATGATACTTTGTTTGGTGTTAAGGAAGAAGAGGTGTTAAAGAAAATGGAGGATAAGGCAAAATCAATGCAGACAGTGAAAGATTTCTTACAGGTTCAACCACCTAGATGTAGCAGAAACTAGCCTTTAAAAAATTGGTCCTTTCCAGTGTCAGACAGGCCACAAAGAGGCAGATACAGACGCCCAAGAGGCAGATCTCAGCCCCAAGGCTCCTACAGACCTAAACAATGGGGTGCTTCAGCCCCCAAAGAAGGGGAAGATAAATCACAACCTTATAGGAAACAGTCCCAATGACTTCCCTCTACAAATGCCAAGCACTTACCTTTTGACAGCACCCCTAGGGGGAAAGCTAGCACTTTTCTCAAAAAATTGGCACATGATCACCCAGGACCAATGGGTGCTGAATATTGTTTCTCATGGTTACAAGTTCCACTTCCACACGCTTCCAAAATTAAAAGGTATGCCAGACCTGCCACAAAACCAATGGGCAGAGGCACAAAAACAGATTGCTGCTCTTATGGACATGGGAGCTATTCAAAAAGTTCCACAGCAAGAACAGGGACAAGGATTTTACTCAAGACTTTTCTTAGTACACAGAAAGGACAAAGCCTGGAGACCAATACTGGACCTGTCAATCCTAAATACTTTCCTGGATGTTCCAAAATTCAAAATGTTAACACTACAACAACTTCTAACCATGCTGGGCAAGAAGGCTTGGCTAGTTACTATGGACCTCAAGGAGGCATACCTGCATGTCCCAATCAGACAATCTTGCAGAAGATACCTCAGATTCATAGCAGGCTCAATGCATTACCAATTCTCTGCACTGCCCTTTGGCTTATCTACTGCTTCCAGGATCTTCACAAAATGCCTGGCTCCAGTAATTGCATTTTGCAGACAAAAAGGAATTCAAATATATCCCTACTTGGACGACTGCCTTATTCAAGCAGAGAGCAAGGACATTCTTCTAAAGCATCTGGCGTTTGTAAAAAGATTACTAATTTTCCTAGGGTACACAGTAAACGAAAAGATATCAAAACTAGTGCCCTCTCAAGAGATAATATTCCTGGGTGCAAGCTTAAATACCACTGCCCAGATGGCTTATCTCACGCCAGACAAACAAAGGCAACTGACTCATTACTTTCAAATGATGGCAACAAAAACCCAGCTCCCTGCAAGAAAAATTCTGCAAACCCTGGGCTTCATGGCATCCTGCATTCTACTAATTCCATATGCAAAACTGCATATGAGGAAACTACAATGGTATCTAAAAAGTGTGTGGACTCAGCATTGTCACAGCCTGGAGACAATCATTACTTTCGATGGTGGTCCCAGGCCTGTCACCACAACCAGGGACAGCATTTCACCTTACCTACAGCCAGGCAGACAATAACAATGGATGCATCAGATTATGCCTGGGAGGCACATATGGCAGGAAAATGTATTCAGGGCACGTGGCCCAAGGAACAAATGCATCTTCACATCAATCAAAAAGAGATGCTAGCTGTACAGAATTCCCTGACAGCTTTCAAGGACCTACTACATCCAGGGCAACTATTAATAAAGATGGACAATACCACAGTTACGTGGTACATAAATAAGCAAGGGGGCACACATTCCTACCCCCTATGCAGGCAAACCATGACTTTGTGGAACACAGTACTGACCTATCAAGTTCATCTGCAGGCACAATTCCTGCCAGGAACAAAAAATACACCGGCAGACGAACTAAGCAGAAATCTCATGGATCTTCATGAATGGAAGCTAAATCCACAAATTTTCAGCATGATAACGAGGAAATGGGGACACCCAGACATAGATCTTTTTTCCTCCCCTCACAATTACCAAATACAGAAATTTTTCACAAGAACTTATCACTCTCAAGCATGGAAAGTGGATGCTCTATCATTCAGCTGGAAAGGCCTGACAGTCTATGCCTTCCCTCCGATGCCTCTTCTTACCAAGGTGCTACTAAAAGTCAGACAAGAAAGGCCAAAAATGATCCTGATTGCCCCAGACTGGCCACACCAGCACTAGTACCCAATCCTAAAGAGTTTGTCTCCAGGCCCAGCTTGGTTTCTACCTCAAATTCCTCATCTTCTGACACAACAAAATAATCAGATTCTGCACAATCAAATCAGAACCTTAAACCTGGCAGCATGGCAGATAATGTAGCCACTCAGACTGCACCTCTCTCTAAAGCTGTTATGGATGTCATTTTAGAAGCCAGGAGGCCCAGCACTAGGAAATCTTATGCCGGAAAATGGAAGAGATTCTGTGCTTGGAACCAGGCTCAAGGGCTCGAACCACTTGTCCCTAATATACCTCAGATTTTACAATACCTAACTGAGATGCTGGACAAAGGCTTATCTTTTTTATCTATTAAAATCCATGCCTCTGCCATTTCAGCCCATTACAATACGGAACCTCCTATTTTTTCATATCCTCTACTACAACAATACCTCAGAGGGGCAAAAAATATAAGACCCCAAGGAGAGCACCAGTACCAACTTGGGACCTCAATTTTGTTTTAGAAAAACTCATACTGTCTCCTTTTGAACCAGCCAGCACAGCTGATCTAAAATTCTTATCATGGAAAACTGCTCTGCTCCTAGCAATAACTTCAGCAAGAAGAGTCTCAGAGTTACAGGCATTAATGGCTGTGGAACCTTTCCTCATTTTTTATTAGGACAGGGTTTCTCTAAGGACAAACCCAACATTCATGCCAAAGGTGGTCTCCAATGTGGCTTTAAACCAAACCATTTATTTACCTACTTTTTACCCAAATCCCCAGAATAAAGGGGAAAGACTTCTGCATGCTTTGGATATACACAGACAGTTACGAATCTACTTGGACAAAACAAAAGCTTTCAGAAAAACTGAGCAACTGTTTGTAGCATATGCTGCAGGATCACAAGGAAAGCCTATTACAAAGCAGACAATCTCGAAATGGATAGGACACTGCATCCACTTCTGTTATGCACAACATGGCAAATCAGTGCCTAAGGGCATTAGGCCTCATTCTACCAGAGCAGCAGCCACTTCAGCAACTTTCCTCAGAGGAGTACCTACCAAAGACATATTAGAAGCTGCAACCTGGAGCTCAGTGCACACTTTCACCGAGCACTACCACTTACCTCTCTACTCTAAATCTGGAGCAGGCTTTGCCACTGCAGTTCTGCAGGGCCTGATAGCCTCTCCAAATTCAATTTAGACCCAGCCGCCCAACCTCAGCTTTGGGATTCTACCTAAGTGTAATGACTGCAACAATGAAACACGATGAGCATAGAACAGTTGTGTACCTACCATAAATGTAGATGTTCGAGTGTATTCACTGTTGCAGTCCAGGTTACCCACCCACCATCCCCCTTTTTTCATTGCTGGGACTTTTCTGTACTTCTCATCTCTATACAACCTATGTGGTGTATTTGTTTGTAGATGAAGGAAATGTTTATAGTAATATATGCATGTATTTGGGCATAATTTTATCTTTTCAGCCTTCCTATCTGGGGGCACCTGACATCTGGGGCAAGAAAAACTGAAGAAAATGGCGTCGGTTGCATCTTGTATACCCCTGGTGCACTGACGTCAGGGAAGAGGTGACAGCAACCGACGCCGGACCAAGACTTTGGAACTCGGAGCCGACTGCGGGTCGCCTCCCAGCAGGATAACCCAAGTGTAATGACTGCAACAGTGAATACACTCGAACATCTACATTTATGGTAGGTACACAATTGTACTTTTCTTCAACTTCAATAAATCAGCTTCTAACAGCTAAAAGTGTGATGTGATTCCTTGTAGTATTTCCATCGACTCAGCACCCTCTCTCTCTTCCTGTTCATTCACAACAAACATCATCAGAGGGTTGTCCCGCCCTGCTACATATTCAGAACACCTATTCAGGTCTTTCCAGCTTACTGAAGCTGATCCTGCATTGTAAAGTAATTCGATATCAACAGTATCCTTCTCAGCCATGTCCCCTTTTATCGCAAGTACAGAAAACACCCCTACTAAGTTTTATTCACATTTGTTCATGTTTTATTGTTGATTCTTCATCAGTTCCCAAATATTTATATACTCCCTCTTGCTCAATTTATTATTTATTTTATTTATTTTACATTTGTTGACCGGGAAAGTCCAACTGGATTACAAGTCCATTTTCAGTGGAGGCCCGGGGAGAAAAGCTCCAAGAGAACAATTTTTTATAAAACATAGTTTTAAGGACAGATTTTTGGCATAAAATTTCCATAGAAGAGACTTTGACATAAATATTAACTAACAGATAGGATACATTCATTCTCAACAATATAATATTACATTTTAGAAGATATTCCTAAATTTAGGATTCCTGTGATAGATTTACTATCAGAATAAAAGCAGAGAGACATAGAATAAGTCTCTGAGAGAGCAGATGATGCTCCCTATAGTTGAGAAGGATAACAAATTGATTTACTATATGTCTTCACCTGGTTTTAGTTGAGAAGGATAACAAATTGATTTACAATATGTCTTCTCCTGGTTTTAGTTGCTTATGGAGAGCTCAACATTGTTGGGGTAGTTTTCCCTAACTCCTGGAGAGATGGGATGAGCTGTCAATTAACAGTCCTAAGTGGGTACAGTACTATGATTGGTTGACTTAGCAAAGTTACTTAAGTTAGGTGAAGTCTTCTAATGAGACATTAGCCAGGGGGGGATACAGGAGCACAGTCAATTATTCAGAAAGTGATTTTTAACAAGTTTCTTGAACTGTGATGGGGATTTGTTGTTAGTTATGTGGACAGGAAGGTAGTTCCAGGTTTTTGCATACAGTGGCTGTAGACAGACTTACCAGCTTCATTGTTATATTTGGTTACTTTGCGGAGGTTTTATGTGCTAGACCTCAAGGGCCTGGTGGTTGTATAGGGTTGCAAAAGATTTTGTAGGGCTGGGGTGTTATCAGAGTTATGTATTATTTTGTGGGCTAGTGATAGTTGATTGAGTTGAAGTAGTAGTGGTAGTTCTAGCCAAGTGAGTTTTTTTTAGGCATTCACAGTGATGTGTTCTGATGGGAGAGGTTGTAGTGAATTTGGCTATCTTATTATAACAACTATAAAGTTTGTTTAGGTTGGATTTGTGGAGATTTGTTAAGCACGGGGGAGGCATAAAGTAGCGTGGATAGTAGGTGACTCCTCGCTATTGTAGTTTTGGAGTGGTCAGTGAGGAATATTTTATTGCGATACAGTAGGTCAAGTTTTTAATGTACTTTTTATGGTTATTGATGCCAACAGAGCTTTATATCACATTCTTGTCCAAAACTGATGATTTCCTGATGCTGCAGTTTTCCTACTTTAAAGGTTGCTTTTCCATATTTCTAAAGACCAAATGACATTCTTATATCATCTGAAAAAGTTTTGACAACTTGCAGTTATGCTTTCAGTTCCTCATCTGATAAGCTGTACAGTTTTCAATCATCGACAAAGAGAAGTCTTTACACTTTGTTGTTTTCTAGGAACCAAATTGTAGCCATGGTCTAAGCTGTTAAGTAGACAGCTTAATGGGTTAAGGGCAAGGCAGAATAGCAGCAGTGACAAGAATCACCCTGGAATATCCCCCTTTGAATTTTTATCCGTGGGAGGATAATTTGTTCTTTATCATGGCTTAATTGCATAGTGGTCTGCCACTGTTTCATGGTCACTGTAATGTACTCAATCAGTGTGGAGTGGATCTTATACATTTATTTAAGCACTCTTTTATCCATGAATGTGGGATACTATCAAAAGCTTTTTTGTATTCAATCCATGACATACTTAGATTCTTCCCCTTTTTACAGTTCTCCACTATGACTTTATTTAACAACAGATGATCCTTTGTTCCATATGACTTTCTTTTATTGCCCTTTTGTTCTACTGCCATAATTGAGTTTTCTTCTAAATAACTATAAACTCTGTCGGCATCAATTCCCATGTATAGTTTATATGTCGTCGGAAGGCAAGTTATTGGTCTATAATTTTTAGGGTAGCTTGCAAGTTGACTTTTAAAGGAGAACCGCACCCACAGACTCAAAAAACATGTTTATTTCATCATGGGTTGGTGTTTCCTACATCTTAACACCACTCTGAGACTATGTACAGATTTTTAAATATTTTTATATGTAATTTCTGTGTCTGACCACATGGGGTCTGGCATCCTGAAGTATTTCTGATTGTTTAGTCTGCCTCAAGGTATCCCACAATGCAGTGCTTGTCTGTAAAAAGTTACATCATGCAGGCCTCTTTCTTCCTAAAGCTCCTGTCACTGCATTGATTTTACATGCATACACTGTTGTCTTTCAGTCATAGGTTCAGAAGTTCATAGGTAGGTACTAGGCTATCGGCCCAAGGACCCACGTAAGCCTAGCCAACAAGGTTCCCTGGCTTATGCCACCCAAGAAAGTTATTTTCCTGTGCCACTGTCGAGCAGAGACACAGAAGTGATCCCCAGGGTGTACTTCCTATTTCCCATCCACTCATCAAGATTTTTCTTGAAGAGTGCTAATGAAGAACTTTGCTTGACATAGTTGGGTAGCCTGTTCCATAGTATGGGAAGTCTCTGGGATAGGAATCTATCCCTCCAGCATGTCCTGTTTATTGTGGTGACAAGGTTTAAGTCCCTAGAGCATGTAGCTTTCTTGAGGTGTAGCATGTCCAACAGCTCTGGATTTGACATAGCTTTATATGTTAGGCAGAGCTGACCTCTGAGTAGGCAATATGCTACGGAGTAAAGCTGGAGTTTTTTGAGGCAGTCAGTGTAGGGCATTTGAGTCCAGTAATCCTCTTTGTGAGGTACTTCTGTGGCCTTTCCAGCTGCTGCAGATGTCTTGTGAGGTACATTCCAAAAGGGGCGTTGTACTCTATAGTGGGTCTAATGAGTGTCGAGTAGAGGGGAATGATGACCTCTTTTTTCCTGGATGAGAACCCTTTTATGATGAGGTGTGCCACGTAGAAGGACTTCCTGACTACTGTGGCGATGTGACTATCAAAGGAGAGACTACTGTCCACCTGGGTCCCAAGGTCTCTTATCACGCATTCAGTGTTAAGTAGATTGCTGCCTATGTGGTAGTTCATGGGTACAGAGTTTTTACCAAAGGGGATGACACTGCACTTTTTGGCATTGAGCTTGAGGCCATGGCACTGACACGAGGCATCTGTCTCAGAGAGGCCCTTCTGTAGGATGTTCACATCATTTGGGGACTTAACTATGGCTCCTAGTTTGCAGTCATCTGCAGACTTCGTTAGCCAGAGGCCTTCTGTGTTAGCCTGTACTTCAGAGAAGTAGATACCAAACAGGAGCGGTCCCAGGACGGAACCCTGTGGTACTCCACTTGTCACTGGTTTGAGGTCAGATTTGGAGTCTGCAACTTTGACAGTGTGGGTTCTGTCAGTGAGCCAGTTGGCAACCCATCTTGTGATGTAGGAATTTATGCCTAGTTTATTGAGTTTAGCTATAATTCCAGAATGCGGGATGGTGTCGAAAGCCTTGGCGAGGTCAAGATAGGCTGTGTGAACCACCTTACCCTCATCTACGGCTTTGGTGACTGCCTCAAAGAATTCAATCAGGTTCAGGAGGCATGATCTGCCTTTCACAAACCCTAACTGGGTGGGATCCAGAGTTTGGAGGTTACCAATGTCTTTGTTTATGAGTTCCATGATGATACATCCCATGGCTTTGCAGACCAGGCTCGTCAGGTTAATAGGTCTATAGTTCCCGGGATCAGTGGTGGCTCCCCCTTTGTGGAGGGGGATAACTGTTGCTGTGCGCCATTTAGTGGGCACAAAGCCTGATGCGAGGCTATTATTGAACATGGTGCTTAAGTGGGGAGCCAGTTCATTCTGAAGTTCGTGTAAAACGCAGCCTGGGATGTTGTCCGGTCCCATGGATGCTGTGTTTTTGGCTTTAGAGAGTGCAGCTTTCACCTGCGTAGTTGTGATTACAGGGACTCTGCATTCTTCCTATATAGATATGGGCCCTTTGGGGGGGGGTTAAAGTGGGGGTAAAGTTAGCACTGAATCTATCTGCCAGGATGTTAGCAATATCAGTTGGTTCTGTAATTTTCATGCCTTTGTGCTGTAACTCAGAGCAGATCTGGGTGTTGCCATTGAGATTCTTGACATAGCTATAGAATGCTTTGTGGTTGTCCTTGGAATTAGTGGCAATTTTATTTTCATAGTTAGCTATGGAGGATCTTATAAGGGATCTCAGCTTCTTACTGAGGCTGACCAGGAAGCACCTCCACTCATGGGATTTTACTCTCTTTTGCAACAGTTTCTTCCTTCTGTTGTACAGTTTGTTTATGGCAGGGGACCACCAGATTGGCTTCCTTTTTTTGGAGGATAGAGTCTTGGTTCTGTTTGGGATAGCACAATCCATGCACTCATGTAAGTGCTTATAGAGTGCATTTGTGTAGGATTCAGCAGTTGTAACTGTATTGCCCATCTGCATGGATGTCATGAAGTTCACTACTTCTGTCTTAAGAAGCATGAAGTTGGCTTTGGAGAATTTTTTTACTGTGGTTTCCTTAATGAGGGGTGGGGGTGGGATGTGGATATCAAGGGTGATTAGCTTATGGTCGGATCAGACCAACGAGGAGTTGACTTCAGGTGTGGAACACCGGTCACTCATGCTGGTAATTACTAGGTCTAGGATATTGTTGCCCCTGGTGGGGGTGTGGATAAGTTGATCTAGGGCATTGGAGTTTATGAATTCCAGAAAGCGTTGCACTAAGGAGTTGGTACATGAGTACTTTTCCCAGTTAATGGTGGGGTAGTTGAAATCGCCCATTATTAGAGTGTTTGGTTGAACCCTAATATTTTCCAGTACATCAAGAAAAGAGGAGTGGGAATCCTGGGGCATGGTGGGGGATCTATAGCAAGCTACAATTTGGATTGCAGTTTTGCCAAGAGTTAGTTGCACTTGGATAATCTCATATGCATTATGCTGAGCAGCTAGCCTGGAGGTGTGGATATCCTTAATGAATATGGACACACCCCCACCTTTGGTGTTTCGGTCCAGGTTACATGGCCGAAAAGTGTGGTATGAGTTATAGCCTGGTAGTGCAGGGGTGCTCTCTGGAGCCTTGAACCAGGTCTCAGTCACTGCACAGATATCCATGTTCTCCATTTTAAGGAGTGCCTCGAGTGAGTGCATTTCGAAATTTAGACTTCTAGCATTGAGTAGCATTACCCTCAGTTTTTGCTTGCCTGTTCCTGTTATGGTGGTGAATTTGTTACTTGAACCCTGCCTAAAAAAGGCACTATAGGGGCAGCAAGAGCCTTAGCCAGTATCCAGAATCCCAGGGGCAAAACATTGTGGTCTGTCGACCATGTCATCCCAAGCAGACAGATACTGGATCCCCTTAGAATGACACCAGAAGCTTAGTCAATTGGGGAAGTCAATCATTTTGTCATTGTACTGCGGTATCATTCTGGGCGATGGCAGAATGCTACTCAGGGCTAGGGTCATACCTGACTGGGCTACAAGATCACAGAGCTCTTCCATGTCTCTTTTCATGTAGTCCAGGGAGGTATGTCTCAGGTCATTCACACCAACATGGACAATGACAGAGTCATATTTGTACTTGTTGTGGAGTGACCTGAGTGCATGGGTTATGTGGCAGATCCTGGCACCCGACAGGCAGCTGACAGTAACCTTCTCCTTGTTTAGCCTGGTGAGTGGGACATCAGTGTGCCTGACTATAGAGTCACCTATGATTAGTGTGTTGGGTATGTTGTTTTGCCTTATTGGCTGTGTTTGAGTGGCACACTGAGTCTGTGGGCTATGTCTCATTTGGGTTGTGTTGGAGAATGAAGGTTGCTTGTGTTTCTGCTTTGGAGGTCACTGTTGCTTAGCCAGATTATTATTGAGAGCCTCTGTGAATGTTTTTGAGTTTCTATGTGTGGATTTTGGTGTTGTAGATGTAGTGAGACTATGTGATGAGTGTGGTGTGGTGCAAATATTTACCTTCTCCTCATGACTGTCAGGTTCCGTCTTGGTTGGAGAGAGCTTTACCTCCAATTTGGCTAGATAAGTGCATCTCTCACAGGTTGTAGTGTTGGGTGGTAGGAGGAGAGGGTTGTCTGTGTACATGAGGCAATTTCTACATTGCCTCAAGATGCCCAGATTCATCAGATAGACAGGGGAGAACACTGGGAGCTGACCCTTGGACATGCCTGAATAAAAAACTATTTTCCTCTAGATAAGTGAGGAAAGTGAGTATAAGAGCTGTTTTTCTCAATGGCAGTGTGAAAAGTAAGTACAAAATCTGTTTTCCTCTAGGTAATGAGGAAGATTGAGTGCTATAGTAATTAGTAGCTTATTTAGTGCTTACAAGTTCTGAACAAGTGCTGAGTATGAATAAGCAAATTTAAGTGCTAAAACTAAGGATCTGTATCTGCACTAGACGAGTTACAGGACAGAAACAAGTGCAAATGCAGGCTTTCAAATCAGAAAGTTTAGAGAGATGGAAGATTGCCCAAATGGCCAATAACTACAAATTCTGGGCCAGAACCACTCCTTATGTGGTAGACAGGTTACCTAATGTTTACCACTCCCACTGATAAGCTAGAAGGCTTCCCTCCAACACAGAAAGGCTTGGGGTCTCAGAAGCTTACAAACAGCCCTGGATACAGCAAATCTGTATCTGGAACACTAGTTACAGGAAAGATAGGAAACAGGCTTACAATTTTTTTTTTTTGTTTTTTTACCGAAAAGTAGCAAAAACAGTAGTAAAAACAATTCACATGCAGTGCAAGCTAGCACATGAGTATGTAGCAATATTAAACCATACACAGTTTGAAAAATGCAATTAAATTAAAAAGGACTAAAAGCAAGTGCAGAAAGGGTTTATTAGGTAGAATGCGGTAAAGAGATGAGACTGGGGGAGTGTCCTAGATCAAATCTACACTGGGGCGGGTACTGCAAAAGCCAACAAATTTAACTACAAACCAAAAACAGGGAGGGGGGGTGGGGAAGACAGTTTCAGCAGAGATTTGAGCAACCACTAATAGTATAAACTATAAAATCAAAAAAATATACTCAGCTCTGTATATTTGCAGATCAGTATCTAAGCAACAATTAAACTCTATAATAAAGAAAAATATACTCAGCTCTGTATATTTGCAGATAATCTTGTAAGGCTGTCTCTCAGAACACAGGTTCCAATGTAAATGCAGGCTGTTACTAACAGGTCAAATTAAGGGAACATTGAGTTAGGTAACACACAAGCTATAAAAACCAATTATATCAGCTGAAGATAAGGCAGAAAATGGGGGTGGGGTGCTAGGGAAGACAGTATCAGCAGAGATTTGAGCAACCACTAACAAATAAACTGTAAAACCAAAAAAAATATATACTCAGCTCTGTATATTTGCAGATCAGTATCTAAGCAACAATTAAACTCTATAATAAAGAAAAATATACTCAGCTCTGTATATTTGCAGATAATCTTGTAAGGCTGTCTCTCAGAACACAGGTTCCAGTTTAATTGCAGGCTGTTACTAACAGGTCAAATTAATGCAACCTTGACTTAGGTAACACACAAGCTATGAAAAACAGTTCTATCAGCTGAAGACAAGGCAGAAAATGGGGGTGGGGGCTGGGGAAGACAGTTTCAGCAGAGATTTGAGCAACCACTAACAGTATAAACTATAAAACCAAAAAATACACTCATCTCTGTACATTTGCAGATCAGTATCTAAGCAACAATTAAACTCTATAATAAAGAAAAATATACTCAGCTCTGTATATTTGCAAATAATCTTGTAAGGCTGTCTCTCAGAACACAGGTTCCAATTTAAATGCAGGCTGTTACTAACAGGTCAAATTAAGGGAACCTTGAGCTAGGTAACACACAAGCTATAAAAAACAGTTATATCAGTTGAAGACAAGGCAGAAAATGGGGGTGGGAGGGCTGGGGAAGACAGTTTCAGCAGAGATTTGAGCAACCACTAACAGTATAAACTATAAAAACAAAAAAATATACTCAGCTCTGTATATTTGCAGATCAGTATCTAAGCAACAATTAAACTCTATAATAAAGAAAAATATACTCAGCTCTGTATATTTGCAGATAATCTTGTAAGGCTGTCTCTCAGAACACAGGTTCCAATTTAAATGCAGGCTGATACTAACAGGTCAAATTAAGGGAACCTTGAGTTAGGTAACACACAAGCTATAAAAAACAGTTATATCAGCTGAAGACAAGGCAGAAAATGGGGGTGGGGGCTGGGGAAGACAGTTTCAGCAGAAAGTTGAGCAACCACTAACAGTATAAACTATAAAACCAAAAAAATATACTGAGCTCTGTATATTTGCAGGCCAGTATCTAAGCAACAATTAAACTCTATAATAAAGAAAAATATACTCAGCTCTGTATATTTGCAGATAATCTTGTAAGGCTGTCTCTCAGAACACAGGTTCCAATTTAAATGCAGGCTGTTACTAACAGGTCAAATTAAGGGAACCTTGAGTTAGGTAACACACAAGCTATAAAAACCAGTTATATCAGCTGAAGACAAGGCAGAAAATGAGGGTGGGGGGCTAACAAAGACAGTTTCAGCAGAGATTTGAGCAACCACTAACAAATAAACTATAAAACCAAAAAAATATACTCAGCTCTGTATATTTGCAGATCAGTATCTAAGCAACAATTAAACTCTATAATAAAGAAAAATATACTCAGCTCTGTATATTTGCAGATAATCTTGTAAGGCTGTCATTCAGAACACAGGTTCCAATTTAATTGCAGGCTGTTACTAACAGGTCAAATTAAAGCAACCTTGAGTTAGGTAACACACAAGCTATAAAAACAGTTATATCAGCTGAAGACAAGGCAGAAAATGGGGGTGGGGGGCTGGGGAAGACAGTTTCAGCAGAGATTTGAGCAACCACTAACAGTATAAACTATAAAACCAAAAAATATACTCATATCTGTATATTTGCAGATCAGTATCTAAGCAACAATTAAACTCTATAATAAAGAAAAATATACTCAGCTCTGTATATTTGCAAATAATCTTGTAAGGCTGTCTCTCAGAACACAGGTTCCAATTTAAATGCAGGCTGTTACTAACAGGTCAAATTAAGGGAACCTTGAGTTAGGTAACACACAAGCTATAAAAAACAGTTATATCAGCTGAAGACAAGGCAGAAAATGGGGGTGGGGGCTGGGGAAGACAGTTTCAGCAGAGATTTGAGCAACCACTAACCTTATAAACTATAAAACCAAAAAAAAATACTCAGCTCTGTATATTTGCAGATCAGTATCTAAGCAACAATTAAACTCTATAATAAAGAAAAATATACTCAGCTCTGTATATTTGCAGATAATCTTGTAAGGCTGTCTCTCAGAACACAGGTTCCAATTTAAATGCAGGCTGATACTAACAGGTCAAATTAAGGGAACCTTGAGTTAGGTAACACACAAGCTATAAAAACCAGTTATATCAGCTGAAGACAAGGCATAAAATGGGGGTGGGGGGCTGGGGAAGACAGTTTCAGCAGAGATTTGAGCAACCACTAACAGTATAAACTATAAAACCAAAAAATATACTCAGCTCTGTATATTTGCAGATCAGTATCTAAGCAACAATTAAACTCTATAATAAAGAAACATATACTCAGCTCTGTATATTTGCAGGTAATCTTGTAAGGCTGTCTCTCAGAACACAGGTTCCAATTTCAATGCAGGCTGTTACTAACAGGTCAAATTAATGGAACCACTATTAAATAATAGTCACTTACTATTAAATAACATTTCATGCCATTCAATGACTACTTAAAACACAAACAGTGCAAATGCCACAGAACAGACTTTCAAAGTGCTTTTTACTGCTGATTCATTTTAGAATGGCTAAACTGCAGTTTTTTTTTTCTAAAGCCTGAGTTGTACTACTTTGACTCATCTCCCATCCTGCTTCACACCTAACTTTCCTAGTTTTCAAAGTGCTAAGGGTAATTTGAGCTGTTACCAGCTGTGATTAACAGCTCACTGCAGGAGACTTGACTCATGTACTGTTTTTTTGTTCTAGCCTTTACTTTCTGTATGGGTAGGGAAAGGACCAGGGAGCTGTGACATCACAGCATGGGTAGTTTTTTAGGGTGGTCATGGGGATGTCAGTTTGGGGAGGGAATTGGCCAGAAAACTACTTGTATTCAGTGGCTTGTTGACATCAATGTATTGGAGACTTTTCCAGGGTGGGATAAATGTTTTTTTTTTGAAAGTGAAACCACCACAGTACAGTAAGGTACTGTTCTAGTGGACAGAAACAGTCAATTTAAAATATTTAAATGCTGTGTTGTTGTTTATTCTTAGCAGGGATAATGAATAGAGAGAAAAAGGACAGAGAAGTTGTGCATTTAATAACAGAATACCATTGTTGTCCTTTAAGATAATCAAGCCGCGGTGGTACAGTGGTAGCGTTGTTACCTCACAGCAAGAGGTTCTCCTGTTTGATTCATGGCTGGAGTGCCTTCTGTGTGGAGTCTGCATGTCCTCCCCGCGATCGAGTGGCCTTCGAAAGATATGAGTGAATGGGCGTGCCTTTGCTGAAGGTTGGGCGTCGGGCTGGCAACTCGGCACCATAAAAAATCAACTGCCAATCATTAGCGGACTGGACTTCTGCTGTGGCGACCCCTAACCAGAAAAAGCTGAAAAGACAAACAAAAACATTGTTGTCCTTTTAGTAGAAGCATTGTTTTTCCTGTTGTTAGCCAGGTTGATGTCTGTTCAGGGTGCGCATATAAATAGTTCTTACTCATGGCTAAATCTTTGTGCAAAGATGTTAATACTTTTAACCCAAAGTTAGGTACTGCATCTGGGCCTGGGGTTTTCCAATTAGAGGCTTTTCTTAATTTTGTTTCAATCTCTCTGGCTGTTACTTCATGTCATTTCATGTCTTGTACCTTTAAACTTCTTATTCTTTCTTTTACTTCTTCTATCCATTTGGCAACTTTGTTATGTTCCACAGAATCTTCATGGATACTTCCCCAAAATCTATCTATTTCTTCTTTTTCTGGTGGTCTTTCAATTCCTTTTACATTGTTTCCCAATTCTCTATAAAATGTTTTTGGGTCATCAATAAATTGCTTATTTTGTACTTTTCCTTTATATTTATCTGAGTATCTTCTAAGTTTTTCTGCCTGTGCTGAGATTTTTAGTTTATTTGCAATAGTGGATGATAGATCCTGATCTGTTCTAATACTGCACATCACTTCTGTCTCTCTTGGTATCTTTGTTGATCTGTTCCCTCTTCTATATTCTTCGAACAGTGACCCTTCTTGTCTTAATTGCTTTATAGTTTTCTCTGTTTGATACTTCCATGATGGTATTTGATTTCTCCCCTTCCTTTCCCTCACTACTCTGTGTTCCTATGGTAGAACTTTATCAGTTATTAATTTAGCTGTACAGTAATATATCCTGTTCACTTCTGTTATATTGCATGGATCTCTGTTCATTTGTTTTACCACACTTCTGACATTTTGAGTTTTATTGACTTTCTGCAGTCTATTTGTCTATTAAATCAAGCAACTCTTCTCTTAGCTCATTTTCTTCTAAACTGAGGGCACATTTTTTGTTTTCCATTTCCTGCAGGCATTTTATGGAAAGTTTTATAGCATCTTCCTGTGGCACATTCTCTTCAATTTCATCCAGTGCCATCCATTGCTCTGTCATATGGGAACTCACTGGCCTATCACTCTTCAGCATTGACTGCATCAGAGTTTCCACATTTCCTGTTCCCTCCCTTGCTGTCTAGCTTGAGTGAATGTTTATACTGGTTTCCTGTGGAACGTTCTAAAATATCTTCATATGGCACCTAACCAATCGTTTGCTGTTCCACTGGTTTCCCCTTAATTTGAATATCCATTGCTCTATCCTGTTGTGGTGCTTTCTGAAGTAGATTTACTACACTGAATCCTTCACTTTGCAAGTACTCCATAACCTCAGTTTCTAGTTCTTTAACTTCTCCATTACTAATTTTCTTTCCTACTTTTCCTCTTTGTCTTCTTATTTTTTGTATTGTACAGTTTTCCATGTCTGGATTCCTTTGCCTGTATTTCTCTTCAAATATCTTTGGTGCTGCTGTTTTTGTATTGCTTAGTTTTCCTTTCTCCTTTGCATAAATATTACACCATATTAAATCTCTTTCTCTTTCCCATGTCCATATTTCTTCTTCAGATGTTTCCTGATCTCCTTGCTTCTCCTTACTTTGGGGACTCACTCCATCATGCTGTGATGTAACCTGTGTTAGACCTTCTACACCAAATCCTTCACTTGGCAGGCACTCCATAACTTCAACTTCTATTTTTTTAACTGCTACTTTATTAATCTTCTTTTCTACATTCCCTCTTTGTGATATTATTTTTTTATTGTGAAATTTTCCATATCCGGATGCCTTTGCCTGTATTTCTCTTTGAATATCTTTGAGGCTGCCTTCTTTATATTGATTAATTTGGCTTTCTCCTTTGCATAAATATTGCACCGTATCAAATCTCTCTTTCTTTCCCATGTCCATATTTCTTTTTTATACTTTTCAAAAATCTCTAGGTTTTGTTGTTTATATTTTCGCACTTCCTCAGATCCTTCTTTATCCAAACAGATCAAGGTATCTTGATCTATATACTGTTTTAAACATCTGTTGTATTAATGAATACAAAGTTTTATCTGAAGCTTCTGACAGTTTTTCTTGTAGAAGTATTTTTCTTTCCTCTAATTTGTCTCTTAATCATTTTGTATATCCTGTGTCTGGAAGTTCTTGGCTTTTTGCATAATAGTAACAATACGTAGTTTCTTTCTTATCCTCAGTAGTCCACTTTATCATCTTTATGGCTCTTCTTTGGCCTGTCAGTTTTTGTGATTTTTGTGGACTGCTACTTCCTTCTACTACAAGGGGCCATCCTCCCCCTGGGCATGGCCTTGCCCCATTGTAGGAATGTTTCCATATTTTGAGGATTCTACACTGTCATCTTTTCCAGTCCTGACAACAGTATGCCCACCAGGATTAGGCACTTTTTTATCCTGGGTCTTGTGCACCCAGCTCTCTTTTTTAAATTTTAACCTACTTCTGTCTATAATATATGCTATATAAATACAGTCTATATATCAGTGTTGTCTTGGTGAGATTTGTGAAAAACAGGGTCGACCTCATGAAGATACTCACCAAGACTTGAGGATTAATTCAGTTTCACCAATAATACTCTCCTTTACTTGCTGACTTAACATCTCTCTATTCATCCCCCCAATATAGTCCATTCGGACTCCCTGTATAGTAGTTATGAGTGACATGGACTTTGAAAGTTGTCCAGCAGCAGCTACCCACATTCCCTGGATGAGAGGAAAATCATTCATAATATGTACATTTCTCTTTATGCAATTTTGCTGCCTATAGCAGAGCACTGATCCAATTGGACCATTTTCAGGCTCAGCCTGGGATTTACACCCTAATAAAAAAGGATACAAGGTAATATATGAAGCTGAACACATGGTAATTAATATTAAGAAAACAGTCATAAGATCAACGATGCAAATGCAGCTGTAGTCAGTGTAAGGGTGGCAAAAGGTTGTTAAATGTCTTACAGTAGGAGTACATAGAATAATAAATGCATTTATACTGCATAATGAATACTGTACTGCACTATGAGCTCTAGTAAATGAATGCTATTTTTGTGCTACATAATGAATTTTCTACAAAACTATTTTTACACTGAGATATGTATACTAGCAAGAGGAAGTGGGGATGTAATGTGTGAGAATGGGAAGGGTAGACGTGGTGTGGTTGGAAGAGGGGAGAAAGTTGAAAGTTGTGTGAGGAAATCCTTAGGGGACTGAACTGTAGTGTCTAATAAGTGGAAAAGGAAGGAGAGAGATGAAGAGATTTTTTTATGTGGGGCAAGGGGGTGACAGTAAATTGTTAGAGGTACTTTTGTTGTCTGGAGTAGTCCAGGCATAAGAGGAATCTGGGACTGTGTGTGTGCATGTGTGTGTATATGTGTGCATGCATGTGCGGTAGGTGTGTGTGCACACGTGTGCAAGTATGTGTGTTTTGTGTATTGTAAGAAGTTGTGGGATCTAGAATGCTTAAATGAGCGAATCGATATTTGTCAAACTGACTTAAGCAAAACCTCAATTAAGTGAAAGCTCGCTTAAGCAAATTTTTTTCCCAGGGAAAGGATGTAGTTGGCCATCATTGGGAAATTTGCCCTTTTCCCCACTGTAGTGCAATATCTGAGTTGATAAATTGTACTTAGGCAATCTGTAACTAATCACTGTAATGTACCAATGTCTACTGTAATTACCATTGTAATGTACCAATGTCAACTGTAATTACCATTATACTATACCAATGTCTACTGTAATTACCATTGTAATGTACCAATGTCTACTGTAATTGCCATTGTACTGTACCAATGTCTATTGTAATTACCATTGTAATGTACCAATGTCAACTGTAATTACCATTGTAATGTACCAATGTCTATTGTAATTACCATTGTAATGTACTAATGTCTACTGTAATTACCATTGTAATTTACCAATGTCTACTGTAATTACCATTGTAATGTACCAATGTCTATTTTAATTATCATTGTAATGTACCAATGTCTACTGTAATTACCATTGTAATGTACCAATGTCTACTGTAATTACCACTGTAATGTACCAATGTCTATTGTAATTACCATTGTAATGTACCAATGTCAACTGTAATTAGCATTGTAATGTACAAATGTCTACTGTAATTAGCATTGTAATGTACCAATGTCTATTGTAATTATCATTGTAATGTACCAATGTCTATTGTAATTACCATTGTAATGTATCAATGTCTAGTGTAATTACCATTGTAATGTACCAATGTCTACTGTAATTACCATTGTTCTTGCTTTTTTGTTGCTTGTGGAGCTTTTCTCCCCGGGCCTCCACTGAAAATGGACATATATCCAGCTGGACTAGCCCAGTCAACAAATGTAAAATAAATATATTTAGTTGGGGGGTGTGGGGGGCATAACCCCCCCACTTTGCAGAGTTTAAAATTTGGTTTTGTTTGTTATGGTCAGTGGGTGGGAAACTCTTTTGTTTTCCCCGGGAAACTTTTCTCTTAAGCAAGCATTCACTTAATTGAGCTTTTATTTAATTTGGTTCGACAAATAGTGATTCACTCAATTAAGCATTTGCTCAAATGATATAGACCCGAAGTTGTGCTGTATCTGTATGTGTTGGGATGTATGACTGCTACAGTAGATTCTGTATCCTAATGTGGAGAGGAATAAGGGCTGGTGGGCCTCAAATAATTGGCAACAGTAAGAATGCAGGGAGTGTTGTTAAACTGTATTTTTATGGAAAAATTTATATGATGGCAATTGAATTTGGGCTGGTTGAACAGGAAGTGTTTCAGCTGTTTACAAAAGTAATGATTGGTTGTATTGATTTAATATCTTTGGGAATGGTTTCCTAAATTTTGGGAGCCAATATAGAAAAAGCATGCTATGTGCATTTCAGCTTGGATAGTGGGGTTTGCAGGTGGGGTGTAGTTTGAGAGCAGAACCTTAGATTACAAGGAAACAAAGTTATTGCTGGAATTCTCTTAGCAAGGAAAGGGAAAATTTCTTCCCAAACCAGTCTGTATAACAGTGTACCCAGAAGGAGGGAGTTTCTTTATGGAATGGGCAGCCATTTAGCTTTTCCATATTAAAGCAGTGGCATTCCCTTTTAGGGGAAAATTAAAGAGACAGCAAATGTTTGTAGAGCAGTACAGTTCTTTTATGAAGCAGAAGCAATGAGTGGGAGATGATATTCAAACTGAAGGAGGACCACTGTATCTATTGCTGTCCTAGCTGCTAGAGTGGGGAACTGGATAATGTCCCTGTACCAGGAGAGTAATTTCTTAACTTAGTCATTAGTAAAATGAATGTGATACCAGAAATTAAGAGAGACTATACAGATTTCAAGATATTGGAAGTACGGGACTATTTTCAGCAGATGGTTTTCATTGTTGGAGATAGACTAGGAGTTGTAGAATTTGCAGAGTTCTTGCTGAGCTCAAAAGAGCGTTGTTTTTATTTTTTATATATATTTTTTTTACGCTGAGTATTAGGTTGTGTCTGGTGAGCTAGCTACTTAGTCGGGGATCAGTTTAAATTAAAGCTGCTGTTTTATGAAAGTAGATGTGTGGTGAGATCTGGAAATGAGTAGTGAAAAGAGAAGAGGAGAGAATAGGAGAAAATATTGAGCCTTGACGGACACCTTTGGAGATGTGAACTAGAGGAGAGAATGTGAATCCAGTTTGTACTTTGAAGTAGCTGCAAAACGATAGAAATTCTTTAAACCTGGATTAAATGATGCCAGGAATGGTTAGGCATTATAACAATAAAAGAGAGTGACTGACAGTATCAAAGGGTTTTTAGATCAAGAAAATTATACCGGTTAGTAGTCCTTTATCTCTACTAATGAGGATGTATGTCAAAATTTATAGGATGTTTGATGTTTTAAGCTTATACCTAAATTCAGGAATAAAGCTTTGTAAATCTCTTAAAATTAAATTATATAAAGAACTCACTGCTTATCTCAAAGGATTCTTCAAAACTGGTCTATGTTTGACCAAAATGAACCACTCAGGATTACTTGGGTTTCGTAGGTCAAACCTAGGTAACTACTCACAGTGATAAATTAGTAGCACCCTCTCCCCCAAAACACCCACATGTATGAGTGTGCACACACACACACACACACACACACACACACACACACACACAAAAACAAAGATGGCAAAAATTATAAGAGAAACTTCATAATCCCAGCTATCACATCAACACACAGTAATACAAATGATATGTTACCAAGTTATATGTCTTTGTATGCTGGTGTATGCACTAATACACACACTTGTAGATGTTCTTTTCCAATTCTCAGCATTATTTATCTAAGTATTTTAAGCTGAAGACTGTAGCCACAGCAAGCTGTTCCTTCATGAAACAAAATTTCATCAAAATTCAGCAAGTAAAGTCCCTTAATAAAGCCATTTTTTAAATCTGTGATTGTGATTCTGGAAATCAAGACCATCTTTGGACATTTAAATGTGTGTGTGTGTGTGTGTGTGTGTGTGTGTGTGTATCTATATATATATATATATATATATATATATATATATATATATATATATATATATATATATATACACACACACACACACACACACACACACATATATATGTAGACTAACTCAAATAGCCAGCCAAAATAATTCCCAAAAACTTTAATGAAACTGAGCGCTTTCAGCTAGTCACAGCGAGGCTTCTCCAGAGTTAAAATAACAATGGTACAAATCCATTTAAATAGCCCTCCCCTGTCAGTGACATCACAGCAGCTACCAATCCAAAAAGAACACATCACATCATGAATATTTGAATAAACATAAATAAAAATTAAATACCTGCAAAAATACAAAATTTTAAAAGTCTGTCAGCAAAAAAGACAGAGTAAACTATTTAAAATAGACTTGCACAAAGTTTTAAAACTGCATAAATAGAGATTTGCTCATTTAATTTAGGTTTTAAAGTGGCTTTTAATCTTAACTGCCAAATAACTTCTTTGTATTCTAAATGGCTTTCAAGATTACCTCCCCTCTTATTATATGGTATCCTGTCTACCACAAAAAATACATTTTTTTAAATGAAGACACTCCACTGAATGCATGAAGAAGGGATTAACTGACCTTTTGTTTTTTTATATCCCTCAGGTGCTCACCAATCCATTCTTTGAAGTGTCTATTAGTTCTATCTACATAGAATGGCTGGCATGTCATACAGGATGCTAAATATATAACCATTCTACTATTACAATCAATTTGTCCTGGACAAGCAATCACTCAATCATAATGTGCTTCCGTAATGTATGGCCCATCATTGATAAACTTGCAAAACTTGCAAGCCCCATATTTACTCGTTCAAGATCTACACCCTCCTGGCTGAAAACTTTGACTCAATTCCAACAACCCCTTAGTATTTTGCCCTTTTCCACACACCACCTGCTAGAGTCCCCTTAAATGAGCTTTAACTTCACAGGTGAAAATAATGTTCCAAATAGTCTTAAGAATTTTTGCTAAGGCTGGTGTGTCTTGGTTATAAGGAACAACCATTGCACCCATTTTCTCATTGGTTATGCTTGTACAATTTGTCATAATGGGCTGAAATGTGGTCTTCCTAGCCTCAACAATTTTGTTTTTAATTTTGTTTAAAAAATTCAAGAGATAGCTTCTTTCATTAAACATTTTTACTAAATATCTATCTCCTTCATACATAATGAATAATTACTGATAATCCTGGAGAACTGGACCATCTGTCCTTTCACTATCACTCTCTTTTGAAATATAGGACGATTTATTTTATTTATTTATTTTACAGTTTGTTTACTGGGATAGTCCATTGGGCCAAGAAGAGCCCATTTTCAATGGTTTCCCGGGGAAAAAAGCTCCATGAACAACAATATATGAAGTCAGTGCATTTATATAAATGTAATACTATTGAAGAACAATGGTATTACATAACATGATAAAAAATCTACGATTGCAGTGAAAATTGAGTTAAAAAAGTAAAAGGCAAAATTACACACACACACACACACACACACACACACACACACACACACACACACACACACACACACACACACACACACACACACACACACACACATTCACACACTCACACACTCACTCACACACACACTCACTCACACACACACACACACACACACACACACACACACACACACACACACACACACACACATGCACACAAAAACACAATTAGGTCAATTAAAATAAGAAAAATCCAGTGGTGCATATTCCTGTTAAATTTGTTAGAGTGTGAAATAGCACAGGGTTGGCATTACAGTTTTACATGAAATCTTAGCAGAGTTAAAGTAGGATGGGGTTAAGAGGTGTTAATTGTTGAATATAAGAAGGGTGGGGCAATAAGAAAAAAAAAGTAGAGCAAGAGAAGGAATAAATGAGAAAAATGAAGATGGTAGTCAGAGAAGCTCAGACTTGTAGCCCAACATGACACATCAGAGATACTTCAGGTAAGACAGCGATTCAGGTCATAGCCTGCTATAGATCCCCAACCATGACCCAAGACTCAGACTCCACATTCCTAAGCACCCTAGAGAATATTAGGGTCCAACCTAAAACTCTCATACTGGGCAACTTCAACTACCCCTCCATTAACTGGGAAAACTACTCATGTACCAATACACTTGCCCAGCATTTCCTGGAATTCATTAATTCCAATGCCCTGGACCTACTTGTTCTTACCCGCACTAGAGGTAGCAACATCCTTGACCTGGTCATTACTAACATGAGCAACTGTTGCTCTACACATATAGTCAACTCCTCCCTTGTTAGATCCGACCACAAACTAATTACCTTGGTAATCGACATTCCTCCCACCCCATCCCCCCACAAAGGTAACCACCATGAAAAACTTCTCTAAAGCTAACTCTCAGCTCCTAAAAACAGAGGTGGCTAACCTCACGGCACCCATGCAAATGGAGAATAGTTGCATGACCGCCAAATCGTACACCGATGCAGTGAACGAACATGTACACAAATGCATGGATCTCACCATACCCAACAGAACCAAAATGCTCTCCTCCAAAAAAAGGAACCAATCTTGTGGTCCCCTGCCATAAAAAAACTCTACAACAGAAGAAGGAAACTGATGTGGAATAAGGTGAATTCCCAAAACTGGAAAAACTCCCTTATCAGCCTCAACAAAAAGTTGAGATCCCTCATCAAATCCTCTAAAACTAGCTATGAAAACAGAATTGCAGCAGATAGTAAAAACAATGACAAGGCCTTCTACAGTTATGTAAAGAATCTCCACGGCAATACCAAGATTTGTTCTGAGCTACTGCACAATGATACCTCCTATACCAAGCCAACAAATATTCCCAATATACTGGCCGACAGATTCAGTGCCAACATTACCCCCCCCCCCACAGGACCTATCACATTAACAGTAGATTGCCAGGCACCCAGTATTACTGCTGCACAGGTTAAAACAGCACTGTCCAAGGCCAGAAATACAACTTCTATGGGACCTGACAATATCCCTGGCTATGTTCTACATGAACTACAGAGTGAACTGGCACCTCACCTTTGTGCCCTGTTCAGTCACAGCCTAACCTCAGGCTTTGTCCCTACCGAATGGTGCACTGCTACAGTCATCCCTCTCCACAAAGGAGGAGAGACTATAGACCCTGGGAACTATCACCCCATTAGCCTGACGAGTCTGATATGTAAAGCTATGGAATGCATCATCATGGACCTAATAAACAAGGATATAGGGAATCTCCAAACTCTGGATCCCACACAGTTTGGTTTTGTGAAGGGTAGATCATGCCTGCTCAACTTGGTCGACTTCTTTGAGTCAGTCTCCAGAGCTGTGGATGAAGGCAAGGTGGTTCATACCACCTACCTTGATCTGGCCAATGCCTTTGATACCATTCCCCACTCAGAAATCATAGAAAAACTCAGTAAGCTAGGCATAAACCCCCTATATCACTAGGTGGGTTGCAAACTGGCTCACAGATAGAACCCACAGTGTGAAAGTAGCTGACTCCAATTCAGACTGCTGACCAGTCATTAGTGGAGTCCCTCAGGGTTTGATCCTGGGTCCTCTCCTGTTTGGTATCTACTTCTCTGAAGTTCAGGCGAACACAAAGGGACTCTGGCTGACAAAGTGCGAAGATGATTGCAAGTTGGGAGCTATTAACTCCCCAAGTGATGTTGACATCCTACAGAAAGGCCTCACGGAGACCAACGACTGGTGTCAGAACCATCGCCTTAAGCTCAATGCCAAAAAATGTGTAGTTATCCCCTTTGGGAAAAACCTGGTTCCCATGAATTACTACATCGATGGTAGTCCACTGAACACAGAAGGCATTATCAGAGATCTGGGAACACAGGTTGACAGAAACCTCTCTTTTGACCACCACATTGCCACTGTGGTCAGAAAGTCCTTGTATGTGGCACATCTCATTACTAAGGGTTTTGCATCCAGGAAGAAAGAGGTCATTGTCTCCCTCTACTCTTCCCTCATTAGGCCAGTCTTCGAGTACAATGCCCCATTTGGCATGTACCTCACTAGACACCTGCAACAACTGGAGAGGCCGCAAAAGTAACTCACAAAGAGGATCCTAGGCCTTAAACACTTGTCCTGTGTGGACAGACTCAAAAAACTCCAACTATTCTCTGTCTCATATCGCCTACTGAGAGGCGATCTCTGCTTGACTTACAAAGCCACGTCTGACCCAGCCCTGTTAGAAATGCTGCATCTAAAGAAATCCCAATCCCTCCGCACCACACGCTCCAGAGACCTCAACCTCATTACCACAATCAACAGAATGTGCTGGAGGGACAGGTTCATAGCCCAGAGACTGCCCATGCTATGGAATAGATAAATAGGTACATTTCAAAAATGTAGTGGGATTGTTCAAATAGGTGATAAAATCAATTACCAAATTTTTATCACCTTTCCATAAAACAAGGATATCATTAAGGAACGTACAGTATGGCACTATATGCTCAGCAAAATGGGAAGCCAACACACAATTCTCTTTCTGTTGGGCTAACACTAAATTGGCAAATATAGGTGGACATTTGGCACCTATTGCCACATCAAAGGTCTGCCAAAACAGTTCACCATCAAAAAACAAAAAATTGTTGACCAGTACTATTTCCATTAAATCAACAAGCAAATTGATTCTATTGTTTGTTAAATTCTTATCACTGGCTATACATTCCCTGAACAATTCTAATCCTAAATCATGTGCTATAACTGAAAAAACATTCTCAACATCAATGGCTATAAATCACAAGTTTTCATCATAATCCAACCTTCTTACGAGATCCAAAAGGTGTCATGAATCGCAAATGATATGGCCTTTGGTTTGTAAAATGTGTTTACAATGACTATCTATAAATGCAGCATTAAGTACTGTTTTTGATTCACAAGCCACCACTATAGGTCTCATAGATAGATCAAAAATATTTTTGTGGATCTTGGGAATTCTGAACATTGTGGGAATGGGGGGATTTTCTACACATAAATATTCACATTCTGATTGTGAAATAACATTGTCACACAAACCTTCAAACAAGAAACCATCAATTTTAGCATAGGTAATATTCATTTGATTTTTAGGTTCATAGGTTCATACTAGGCTATCTGCCCTAGGGCATTTATAAGCCTAGCCAGAGTGTGTTTGGCTTTCACCACCCATTTTTAAATTTATTTTGCTATGCCCTTTTTCGAGGTTAGTATACTGTGCCTCTGTCTAACAGTGACACAGAAGTGATACCCGGAGTAAACCTACGATCTCCCATCCACTCATCAAGATTCCTCTTGAAGAGAGTCAATGAGGGACTCTGCCTAACCTGGACTGGGATTTTATTCCAGAGTGAAGGGAGCCTCTGGGTTATGAATCTGTCACACCAGCATGTCCTATTTATTTTAGTGCTGAGGTTCAAGTCTCTCAAGCGTGTAGCTCGATGGGATTTGGATTTTCTGAGGTGCAGCATGTCCATTAATTCTGGGTTGGACATGGCTTTATACGTCAGGCACAGATTGCCTCTGAACAGGCGGTAGGCCACTGAGTAGAGCTGGAGTTTCTTTAACCGGGCAGCATATGGCATCTGTTTGAGCCCTTTGATCCTCTTGGTGAGGTACTTTTGGGGTCTTTCCAGTTGCTGCAGGTGTCTGGTAAGGTACATCCCAAAAGGGGCATTGTACTCAATTATGGGCCTGATGAGGTATGAGTAAAGAGGCATGATGACCTCCTCTGATCTAGATGTGAATCCCTTCATGATTAGGTGGGCTATATAAAATGTTTTTCTAACCACTTTGGCCACGTGGTTATCAAATGAGAGATTGCTATCAACTTGGGTCCCCCGGTCCCTAATTACTTCTTCTGTACTTAATGGATTACCACCTATGTGGTAATTTGTGGGCACTTTGTTTTTGCCAAAGGGGATAACTATACACTTTTTGGCATTTAGCTTGAGGCCATGGCTCTGGCACCAGTTGTCTATTTCTATGAGGCCCATTTGGAGGATGCTTGTGTCAGCTGGAGAGTCGATTATGGCGCCCAGTTTGCACGTGGTTATCAAATGAGAGATTGCTATCAACCTGGGTCATCAGGTCCCTAATTACTTCTTCTGTACTTAATGGATTACCACCTATGTGGTAATTTGTGGGCACTTTGTTTTTGCCAAAGGGGATGACTATACACTTTTTGGCATTTAGCTTGAGGCCATGGCTCTGGCACCAGTTGTCTGTTTCTATGAGGCCCATTTGGAGGATGCTTGTGTCGGCTGGAGAGTCGATTATGGCGCCCAGTTTGCAGTCATCTGCAAACTTGGTCAGCCACAGTCCTTCCGTGTTGGCCTGTACCTCTGAGAAATATATACCAAACAAGAGAGGTCCCAGGACTGAGCCTTGTGGGACACCACTTGTAACTGGTTTGGAGTCTGACATGGCTCCAGCAATTCTAACCATGTGGGTTCTGTCCTTGAGCCAGTTTGTAATCCATCTAGTGACATAGGGGGTTTATATTTAAGCTGGTGAGCTTATCTATAATGCCCGAGTGGGGTATTGTATCGAAGGCTTTTGTGAGGTCCAGGTAGGCTGTGTGGACCACCTTCCCCTTGTCAATGGCCTTGGTGACTGTTTCAAAGAAATCAACCAGGTTTAAGAGGCAGGATCTGCCCTTAACAAAGCCAAACTGGGTAGGATCCAGTGTCTGTAGGTCCTCAATATCTTTATTTATGAGGTCCATGATGATCCTTTCCATAGTTTTGCAGACCAAGCTAGTCAGACTTATGGGGCGATAGTTTCCAGGATCCGTTGAGACACCACCTTTATGGAGAGGGACCACTGTTGCTGTACGCCACTCTTTGGGCACATATCCTGTAGTAAGGCTGAGACTGAACAGTAGTTTTATGTTTGGGTTTAGCTCTTCTTGGAGTTCATGTAGGATGCAGCCCAGGACACCGTCTGGTCCCATTGATGCTGTGTTTTTTGCTTTGGAGAGGGCGGCTCTTACCTGATCATCTGAGATGTCAGGGGGGCAGCACTCTGCTGGATAGATATTTGCCCTTTTGGTGGGGGGGGGAGAAGTTTGCACTGAACCTGTCAGCTAGGATGTTGGCAATGTCTGTGGGTTCGGTGTATTTTTTGTCATTTTGGACTAATTCTGAGCATATCTGGGAATTACCACCCAGGTTCCTAACATAACTAAATAAAGCCTTGTGATTATCCTTAGTGTCCTGTGCAATATTTCTCTCGAAGCTGGCCTTAGACAATTTTATGAGTGCCCGTAGTTTTTTGCTAATACTGATCAGTGATGCCTTCCCTTTTTGGGATTTTGCTCTATCATTTAGTAGCTTCCTCCTTCTATTGTATAGTTTGTTTATGGCTGGGGTCCACCAGACAGGACGTCTGTCTTTGGAGGATCGGGTCTTGGTTTTATTTGAGATCGCATGATCCATGCATTCCTGAAGGTGTTCATAGAATGCGTTTATAAAGGATTCTGCGGTCTGGGCCTAATTTTCCACAGGCCCGGGGGCTTTGAAGGATTCCACCTCAGTTTTGAGGAGTGTGAAATTTGCTTTAGAGAATTTTTTCACTGTGGTTTTCTGGGCAGGGGGTGGGGTCGGGATGTGAATATCCAGTGAGATTAGTTTATGGTCTGATCTTACCAGTGAGGGATACACTTCTGGTCTGGAGCATAGAGTCCCCATGTTGGTGATGATCAGGTCCAGTATGTTTTCCCCTCTTGTGGGAGTGGTAACAAGTTGTTCCATAGCATTTGAGTTTATAAATTCTAGGAACCTTTGGGCTGGGGTGTTGGAGCTAGAGTAATGCTCCCAGTCTATGTTTGGGTAGTTGAAGTCGCCCAATATAATGGTGTTTGGAGAGACCTTCATATTTTTCAGTGTTCTCAGGAAGGTCGAGTGGGGTTCCTGGGTTTGGGAGGGTGGTCTGTAGCAGGCTATAAACTGGAAGGCAGTTTTACCCACTGTTAGTTGCACATGGATAGTCTCTGATGCTTCGTGCTTTGCCACCAACCTGGAGGTGTGGGTATCTTTGATGAATATCGATACTCCCCCTCCTTTTGTGGTTTGGTCCAAGTTTTGGGGCTGAAAAGCATGGTATGAGGTATAACCTGGCAGTGCTGGGGTGCTCTCAGGAGCCCTGAACCAGGTTTCTGTTACTGCACAGATATCGATGTTCTCCATGCTAAGGAGAGTTTCGAGTGCATGCATCTTGAGGTTTAGACTTCTGGCATTGAGTAGCATTACTCTTAGTTTC
Organism: Protopterus annectens; assembly: GCF_019279795.1. Classification (NCBI taxonomy): domain Eukaryota; kingdom Metazoa; phylum Chordata; order Ceratodontiformes; family Protopteridae; genus Protopterus; species Protopterus annectens. Next base: position 221,500,974 of record NC_056749.1, read on the forward strand.
TTATCCCTTGTCCTTTAATAAATGGTATCATCATTAAAAATGTCAGACATTTTAGAAACATTATTTATTTGGTCCATAACAATACCCCCCACCACCCTTATCCAGTTTCATAGTTCTAATGTTTTCATTTTTTATCAAATCTTGTAAAACTGCTTTGGGCCTCAGAACACCCCATTTTTTTATCAAATCTTGTAAAACTGCTTTGGGCCTCAGAACACCCCAGGGCGGGCATTATTTCCGCAATAACACACACCCTGTCAGGCATTATTGCTTGCGTATGAGTGCTCACTGGAACTAAGGTTAATTTTCCATGATAACCCATCCAGGAAAGTTTAAACAGTTACAAATATGGTAGATTTATTGTCAAGTGAAATGAAGTTCATTACAGTTGTACATTTTTTTAAGATATCATTTTCATGTGATATACAGTGTATGAAATGTAATATATCTGATTGGGCATGTATGCACAATAACATTTTGAATTCTGTATCTGCTGATAGTCAGTGCAAGTGATAAATGGGTGAGGTTAATCAGGGTGTCTCCCCGATGGGCTCTGACTACTGTGGATTCCACTTAGCATGTTAGAATGTGGTGCATTCATGTTTTATGCAATATGAAAAGTGGCACAAGCAAGAAGCATCTGTTTTCCTTGCACAACCAGGATCCATTATACACTGCACAACTAAACCTTCAGTGTCCATTCCATGCTAAGCATAGCTCATATACATACCTTTATAGTGCATATTACCTGAATTAGAGCAGTCAGATCTTGCCAGACAAATACATACATATACACATACATTAAGTATCCTTATTCCTCCATGTGCTCACAACACACACGTCTTGTGGACATGTACCCACAAAAAACTTACATAACGTGTGCGAGCACGGACAAAAAAAATTTAGATTCACTCATTAGCATGGAGGGACTTGACAACATAACAAACCTAGTCATTTATGAGTAATAAGGCTTGTAAAATGTCTATTAGAATGCATTTAAACAGGTGGAGTGAGTGAATGAATGATAAAGGAAAACATTAATCAGCTAATTTAACTGTATGTCTTCAGATTTATTTTAATATATTCATCCATGGGAGCATACTAAGATACATTTATGTACAGCTCACTGCCTTTGATAAAGACCTTGAAAGTAGTGTTGCAATTTAAGCAGTTTAGGCATACAATTAACACCAAACTGGTCCCAAACCAGTAAGTTATTATTTCTTGTGTGGAATGTACTTGTGTGGAATGTACTACTTTTAAAAAAGATATTCAATGTTATTTGATAAATTCTATGCAGATCAGCCTCAGACTTCAATAACAGAGTTAACAGGCAAGCATAGAAAGTTGATAGATATGACACAAAAGTGCAGAACTGGGATATAGATCAATTCCAGAAAAGTAAGCCTTCCTTTATATTAAAACATTTCCAAATGTTTAGTTACAGAAATTAAAACTGATTTCTTATTCCTAGGAGGTGCATTTTTCTCACATTTCTCTCTAACACAATATGCCAACATTTAACATTGACAAATGCAGATTGCTACTTATGTTATGTGGTTTGATTAATAGGGAGTTACAGTTATGGCCATCTATCCATTTTACTGATTTTTTAAACTGTAGCTCTAAGACAGAGCCCACTAGTGCATTGTGCTTCATATAATAAAAACTATACATATATTTTGTTTTATATAATTGCTTTTTAATTAAAAAAAAAATAGTAAAGAAATTTCTGCAGGCTTATTTATGATGCAAAGGCAAGCAACAGATTTATCTTCTTTGCGTATACGGAGATAACATATTATTGTAAGAGGATAAGAATAGCTATTCTTATTTCCTGTTTTAAATTTCCTTCTAAACAGTATTGCAGCTTTAAATGACAAGCAATCCATTCTAAGGTCACAAATGTCTGCACCTAATTTTTGCTGCATTGCTTCCATGGACATCCCTTCCTGTTGTTCCCATCACATAAATACATGTGTCTCTGTTTTGAAACACTATGCATCCTGTTACTGCTTAGCAAAGTAAGAGATATATTCCGTCTGAAGTATGTTTCCTGCAGAAGCCTTATCTCTATCACATATACAATTCATATTGTAATATAAATCATTACTGTCACGAAACATTTTAAATTAGCATTTTGGGGCAGTAGTTGCCTCAGACAACAACTCTGACCTCTACTAAAACTTGTGCTAGATTCAATCCTCAGATAAAACAAACTGAATATTAATGAATAATCCTTGAAGAAATGTTTGATTGAATACAACTGCACTGCTTTTTATAACTGCTATGACATGACACTTAGAATATAATTCCAGTTGTACTACATTTAGAACCTCCCGTTTTACAGCCCTTGACCTACTTGCAATGTTTCATATCCATACAATATGTTTAAATCACAACTGTGTATTAGGTGTGTTAATTATTCATGATTAGCTAAGTAAAGACATCATTGCCTTCTTAACTAGTACTATATCCATTACTGAATCTTCCTTTTCTTCTATTTATTTAAGGAAGTGTCCATATGCACCTTTTCCCAGTGAACAATAGATACTTTTATCTAGTTAAGCCTGAATATCCACTTTTATTTAGCTGTCAGACTGCTCACTGAGATAAAGGTTCAACTCTAATACTGTATAATGATGCCATTTCAGGGGTAAGTTGAAGCACAGAAACTGGGTGCCTCTGTTTCCCTTAGCAGGGAAGTTATTGCTTAGTACGCAGCCATGGGTACCTTACAACTCTCATACTGTGGTTAATTTCTAATAATAACATTTTACTGCAGCTGATTTTGACAAAGTGATGTTATATGTTACACTTATCACTGTGTCTGTTTCTCTGTATACAATAAGGTATTTTGACTTTGTTGGTATACGATATAATTACATGCTTCTTTGTACCTTTATAAATTAGTCCATTTTCTAATCACAAAACATCTAAATGATTAAGTTCAAGTCGATACTGCTAAACTGCTAAAACTAAAGGGGAAGCAATGGGCAACATGTCTGTGTTGCTTTTGGAAAGGTTCTGCTAATGTCAGCGAACCAAGATGCGTAGCTTGAAAAGATCTGTGCAATCACACCCCTGAGGTTTTATTCACAACATTAATGTGCAACTGATTTTTTTTTTAACTCTCACCACAGCAGTTTGGGCTGTTTCTTAACACTCACTATGGCAGTTTGGGCTATTTCATTATATCAAATAAAAGTCCAAAATGCTCAGTCTTATCAGCATGTATCATCTGCACTGTAATATAATATAATATATTATAATAAAATATAATATAATATAACAGTGGAAATTTAAGCATATTAAAAACATTTGCATGTTAAGTTGATACACCACTATAATCTAGCATTCATCTAATAAAAGTGTGCTTACTGAGCACCATTGTTGTACACTTGTACACCTCTCTAATTATATCAGCTTCTTTAAATCAAGTCGCCACCTTTGTGCTAATGCATAAGGCTGATAAGATATGAAATAATTCTGCAGGATAAACAGAATTGTAGATCTTTTCTGTGTCTAACCTACACAGGAATCTATATTCTTCATATGATATACATTTCACATATACTGTTTTACAGTCCACAGTATTCCTGATACACTTAAGTTATGATTTTGTTCTTATATAAGTGTTTCATTCTTTTGTTGAAACATAAATACCAATAATGTATAGTCACAAACAGTGAAATTGGTCACCACTTATCAAGATTCTTTGTCTTTTCCATTCCGTATTAGAGTTAGTTAATATACATAACAATACTATTTCACATCAACTGACACCACTAGATATACAATCGGTATAATGGTTAAGCTGTTTGTCTCACAGACACAAGGTACAGGGTTTGATTCTGACATATGGGAGGAAAACTGGTAGGCTTAAAATGGCCCACAGAAGCAGCTAGCCTAGTAATCAGCTATGAACCTACCCATTCATTAAAGAATTTGTTTGTACCTGCCAGTCTTCTAGTACTTTTTAATACAAATAAGTTATCCCATCTACTCCTGGGGAAGACTTAGTTTGAAGCCCCCCAATGGCCATTTTCAATTCCATGGATGAAAATAGTTTATGCAATATTGAGTATTCAAAATTCAAGGAACAAGTGCTATATGTGAGGAATTATCATCTGTACTTCTGTATATAATACAACTCATAAAGTTGTTATAAAGTTGTGGTATATCTGTAACTACAACCCTCTCTTCAATAATAGCACTTGGCATAACATTATATATCTGTTAGGGATAAACACTATTTCTTCCTCTGATCCTACCGTCTTATACTTTTAACTATAAAGCCACAATGCTCTTTCTTTCCCCATTATATCCCTGTCACAACTTTACAAACAATTGGACTCCTTTTCTTCTAAAACTGCAATATCATGTTCTTGCAATAACTTTTAATAGTGTTCAAGCTACATCAATTTTCCTTTGGTCAAATGCCTTTTATTTCCTGCTAATATCTTTTTCTTTAAAAAAAAAAAACACCATTCTACCCAAGATTCATAAGCAAACTTTAAAATATGAGTGGACTTCCCAAACTCTGTACATATATGGATTCATTTGATATTGTTTAAAAATGCTTTCATACAACTTATATTTAGAAGAAGTGTAAAAAGGTTACATTTCTGACTTTTCTAGCTCCATAAAGTTATGTGATTTTAAAAACAATTCTCTACAATCTGTCTTTTTCATAGAAATTGCTACTTGAAAAAATATAAGCAGTTATTCCATTTAAAAGTATAGCCATGTGGCCGTCTAGAACTTAAAGAATGCATCTTAAGTATACCTGTGCACTTTCTTACATCAGTATCCTCATTTTTTACATTTTCTGTTTTTATAAATCCGCAAAGAGAAATTAAAATCTCCACTCCAACTAAATATCCACTTAAAATTCAGCCACTGGTCCAAACTATTCAGTAACTAATTGATTTTAACATGACTTGTACTTGCATAAGCATCTGTTATTCTCCATCTCTCTCTCCATGGTAACATCCAATATTAATACCCTGCCTAGAATATCAATATTTTCCCTGAATCTGTGACATTAATTAATATGTAATAATTTAACTCCTCTGTTTAAAATGAAAGTCACTCTGCCAGTGCAAAAGTCTGTACTAAAGATCAGTATTGTGTGCTATGTAAATATGCATCTAAACAAGTTTGTTAAGGGTTTCTTTGACAGAACAAACATTGCAATTTATTTTTTTATCTGTCGGGCTATGGCCCATCTTCTAAAAAGGTTACTCCATCTATTTGTATCATGTTTTAAAATGTTCATGTTTGGGGCTTATCTCTCATTTAAACTAAAGTTAAGCTCTGGATAGGTACACCAAACCAAGCTGTTACCTTCCTAAAATGCTAAAACCTGATTTTTTTCAGTTTACAGTATTAGCCAAGTTAAAAATAAGTTTATGCTAATCAGAAAATTCAAAGTTTGGCTTCTAGTTGTCTGGCAATTATTAGTCTAACACATAAACACGTGGGCGTCTTGTTCTGCACGGTAACATTCAAACAGAGATGATAAATCAGCAAGTAAAGCAGAGTAGTATTGCTGGAATTGAATTAATCCTCAAGTCTTGGCAAGAACCTTCACAAGGTAAACCCTGTTTATCACGAAATCTCACCAAACGACATTCATATATAGACTATATTTTATATAGCATATATCATGGACAGAAGTAGGTTAAAAAATAAAAAAAATGATAGCTGGGTGCACAAGACTCAGGATAAAAAATGTGCCCAATCTTGATAAGAGCACTGATGCCAGGACTGGAAAAAAATGACAGTGTAGAATCTTCAAGTCATGGAAACATTCCTACGTTGGGGCTAGGCAAGGCTCAAGGGGAGGATGCCCCACCCCCGTAGAAAGAAGTAATAATCAAAAAAAAAAAAAACACAAAAACTGATAGGTCAAGAAAAGAGTCATAAAGATGATGGAGTGGACTATTGAGAATAAGAAAGAAATTATGTATTGTTACTATTTTGCAAGAAGCACAGAATTTCCAGGCAGATGTTATACGAAAAGATTAAGAGAGGAATTAGAGGAAAGAAAAATACTTCCACAAGAAAAACTGTTAGAAGCTTCAAATACAAATTTGTGTTCATTAATACCACAGATCCATGATAAAACACTAGACCAAGAAACCTTGGGCCGTTTGGAAAAAGTAGTAACTGAGGAAGTGTGAAAATATAAAGAACAAAACTTAGAAACTTTTGAAAGGTAAAAAAAAGAAATATGTACATGGGAAAGAAAAAGAGGTCTGATGTGGTGCAATATTTATGTAAAGGAGAAAGCCAAATTAATCAACACAAAAAAGTGAGCCCCAAAGATATTCAAAAGGAAATACAGGCAAAGGCATGCATATATGGAAAATTTCACAATAAAAATAAGATGATAATGAGGGAACATAGAACAGAAGTTTAATGAAGCAGAAGTTAAACAACAGAAGCTGAAGTTGTGGAATACTTGCAAAGTGAAGGATTTAGTGTAGAAAGTCTAACACATGTTACCTCACAACATAATAGAACAATGAGTCCCCAAAGTAAGGAGAAACAGGGGAAGCAGGAGACCTCTGAAGATATGGGCATGAGGAAAAAAGAGATTTAATACGGTGCAGTATTTATGTAAAGGAAAAAGCAACACTAATCAATACAAAAAGAGCAGCACCAAAGATATTTGAAGAGAAATCCAGGCAAAGCCATTCAGGCATGTAAAATTTTATAATACAAAAAATAAGACAGCAATGAAGAAACATAGAAAAGAGGATTCGTAATGGAGAAGTCAAGCAAATAAAAACAGGTTATGGAGTACCTGCAAAGTGTAGAATTTAGTGTAGAAAATTTAACTCAGGTAACATTGCAGCAGGATAGAGCAATGGACACCCAAATTAAGGAGAAGCCAGTGGAGCGGGCAGCATCTGATCAGCTACCATATGGAGATACTTTGGAGCCTTCCACAGGAAACCAGTACAAACGTTCAGTTGGAGCTGGACAGCAAGGAAAGGAACAGAAAACTGTGTTAACTCTGATGTAGTGAGAGTTGTGGAGTGACAGGCCAGTGCATCCCCTAGGGGATCCTTAAAGTCCGCCAACTCACTGTACTCCCAGAAAATATGTTTGTCTTTCTTCCATGTCACACCTCCTGCATTTGCTATCTACCTGATGAAAAATTCTCTGGAGTCTACTTGGGATATAAAATATCTATGTAAACATTTCCAAGCAAAAATCTTAAATCTTCTACATTTTGTTGCATATTTGGGAGACATACATATATCTCCCCATTGTTTCTTTTTGGATTGCTTATCAAATCTCTCTTCCCAATCCTTTCTAACCTCCTCTGATTGATTATTTATAGTTATCATACTATATTTTATATGCTCTACTAATTGTTCCTTTTTTAATTGCAGCTTCTGTTCTAGATTCTACTAAAATTGTACCAGTCCTGGTCTTTCATTTAGGACCCCCCTATTTCTTTCTCTTTGTCTATACTCTGCCTTCCCTATTAAGGATTGATATCAGTCTCTAACCTGCAATCCAAATAAATTCTTGACCTCTTCCCATTCTGTCATCTTTCCCTCTGTAGTTATCTGCTCCCAATACCTTGGTTCCTTTGCTAGTTTTCTCCAATAAATTCCAGCCCCTCTTGCTTATTGTCTGTATCCCTAATTGCAATCTCTATTGCAGAATTTCCTTTCTCCATCCCCATGTTGGCTTAGTTCATAAAATACTTTCTGCTACTTTATGAATATAATATTCTTTCTGAATATTGTTATTGTCCTTAAAAGCCTGCATCCAAACTCTCAGTCTCAATTAATGAAGCTAAAACAAAGGTAATGGCACTAAATTATGTACCCATACATGAACTGGACATGATAAAAAGTTACAGCTATAAAGCAATTAAGACAAGAAGTGTCACTGTTAGAAGAGTATAGAAGAAGGAACAGAGCAACAAAAATACTCAGAAAAATAGCCATAATAAAAGCAGCATGCAGTGTTATAACAGGTAAGGATCTATCATGTACTGTCACAAATCATTGTGTCTTTCGGCTTTTCCTGGTTAGGGGTCACCACAGCGGAACTCCGGTCTGCTAATGATTGGCAGTAGATTTTTAAATGCTGAGTTGCCAGCCCTGACACGCAACCTTCAATGAAGGTACGCCCATTCATGCATGTCTCCACACAGAAGACGCTCTAGCTGAGAATCGAACAGGACGTCTTACTGTGAGGCGACAATGCTACGGCAGCACCACCACCACTACTGTCACAAATAATAAACTAAAAATATGAGTACAGGTAGAAAAACTTAGAAGATATGCAGATAAATATAAAGGAAAAGTACAAACTAAGCAATTTATTGATGACCCAAAACATTTTAAAGAGAACTGGGAAACAAGGCAAAAGGAATTGAAACAACATCAAAAAAACAAAAGAAATAGATATATTTTGGAGAAATATCTATGAAGATCCTGTGGAACATAAAAAAGATGCTAAATGGAGAGAAGAAGTAAAAAAAATAAGATAAAATGTACAGGATATGAAATGGGATGAAGTAACAACCAGAGACATTGAAACAAAGTTAAGAAAAGCTCCTAACTGGAAAACCCCATGCCCAGATGTAGTACCTAACTTCTGACTAAAAGTATTAACATCTTTGCATGAAGATTTAGCCATGAGTAAGAACTATTTATATGCACACCCTGAAAAGACACCAGCTTGGTTAACAACAGGAAAAACAATGCTCCTACTTGAGAGTGAACCTGCGAGCTATCCTAAAATCTATAGACCAATAACTTGCCTTCCAACAACATATAAACTGTACACTGGAATTGAGGTCATCAGAGTTTCTAGTCATTTAGAAGAAATCTCAGTTATGTCAATAGAACAAAAGGGTAATAAAAGAAAGTCATATGGAACAAAGGATCATTTGTTGTTAAAGTCATAATGGAGAACTGTAAAATGGGGAAGAATCTAAGTATGGTATGGATACACTACAAAAACGTATATGACAGTATCCGACATTCATGGATAAAAGAGTGCTTAAAAATGTATAAGACAAACCCTACAGTGTTTGATTATATTACAGCAACCATGAAACAGTGGCAACCCACCTTGCAGTTAAGCCACGATAAAGGGCAAGTTATTATTCCAAGGATAAACATTCAAAGGGAGATATTCCAAGGTGACTCTCTGTCAGCACTCCTCTTTTGTCTTGCCCTTAACCCATTAAGCTGTCTACTTAACAGATTAGGTCATTACTACAATTTGGCTCCCAGAAAACAACAAGTGTAAAGACCTCATCTTTTTGTAGATGATTTAAAACTGTATAGTTCATCAGATGAGGAACTGATAGGACAACTGCAAGTGGTCAAAACTTTTTCAGATAATATAAGAATGTCATTTGGTCTTGATAAATGTGAAAAAACAACTTTTTAAAGAAGGAATCTGCAGCACCAAGAAAACATCAGTTTGGGACAAGAATGTGATATAAAAGAACTTGAGCAAGAGGGAGCATATACATATTTGGGAAATGATGAAGGATCAACAATAAAACATGAATGAATGCCAATAAAACTTAGGAAGGAATATTTTTGAAGACTTAAATTAATATTGAAAACAACTTCCAAGCTATAAATCAATGTGTTCTTCCTGTCCTAACTTACAGTTTTGGAGTGACTGGCCCCAAAAACATGTTGGATAGGTAAGACAGGAAAAGAAGAAGGACGCTTCATGCTCACCAAATGATTTATAAAAATCAGTGCATACCAAGATTATATATTCCCCGTTCTGAAGGAGGTATGGGCCTCCTCAAAATTGATTACATGTATAGATCTGCAGTCATGGGACTGCATACATACATATCTGCTGATCTTACAAGACCAAACATAGTGAAAGTTCTGAAACATGAAGAGAATAATTCTAAGATGACTTCCCTGCTTAGTTTAGCAGAAGCATATCAGTGTCATGCAGGAATGGAAGTCAAACCAGATATAGATAAAAATTAGGCAGCAACTGAATGTCCCAAAAACAAAAGAAAGAATATAAGGTGAAGGACTGGATGAGAAGGCAAGAAATGTGGAAAATGCATAAATAGAGTTGCAAGCATAGAAAATTCTTGGAACAACCTCATGTTGATCAGGATCGAGCGCTGGAATGGTTAAGGAGAGGTGAACTTAAACCAAAATATGAAAGGTTAATATTACCAGCCCAAGATACTGGACTTACGTACATGTTGGTTTGCAAAGTCCATTCAACATGTGGGAGAAGCAGACAAATGTAGGTTTTGTAAAACAGAATTGGAAACAGTTGCACATGTTGTTGCTGGTTGTGATATACTAATGGTAGAATTACTTTATACTGAAAGGCATAATAATGTGGTAAAACTGTTGCATTGGGGATTGTGCAAACATTATAATACTGAGGTAGCTAAAAAATACTGGAAACATGAGCCACAAAGCATTTTAAAAATGATGAAGTTTATTTTACATGGGATCACAAACTACCAACAGTTCAAGAAATAGATGCAAGAAAACCAGATATAGTAGTCCATGAAAAGAACACAAAAGTAGCAATGAACATTGAAATTGCTGCACCCAGTGACTATAGTGTCTTATGTACAGAGAAACATAATGTCATAAAATACTAGGATTTGCAGGCATAAATAAGGGCAATGTGGAAGAAGGAAACCCAGACAATTCTAACTGTAGTAGGAGCAATGGGTCTTATCAAAAAGAATTTACAATCGTACTTAGATATGTTACTTATACATGTAACTCCATACGAATTGCAGTAGTCATTACTGAGCACACTGCAGATGCTGCAAAGAGCACTTATGACTAACATTAAAGATTGAAACAATACTAATTTCATGAACTTTAAGTCATACCTTGACTTAGGAATGGGATCCATTCCCATCATAGTACTAGAAACCCAAAAGACTTGTAGAATTAAAAAGTAAAATTTTATTTCAAAAAGTTCATGTGTCAAGAAACTTCAAACAAGTATTTAATTTGCTCATTATGCAGTAAATAAAAAACATACTAACTGGGTATCACATAAAATGTCAACATTAAGGAAAGTAAGTGTAACCATATTGGGACCTTCTTTCTTAGATAGGATGGTATCTAATAGGTATTATTAATCACTGTTACATTTAAAATGAACAGAGCCATTACTGCGTGTAATTTGCATACTGTGATCACTAATAGATTAATTTACACATTGTTTTACAAATTATATGTACAATATGTAAACGTATTTGTGTTTTTCCGCCTCAGGAAAAAGTTATTCTCCTGCAGTGTAAAATAGGTAAAGATACAATTTTCCAAGTAAAACTTACTCTCTTGAAATTACAAGGGAACCCAAAGCATTACAGCTTTGTAAACCATATTTACATCTAAGTATATTATAATGATTTCTGAACCATTTTGAGGGGCAAATGCCACACAAAAAAAAAGGTACTAGTTTCTAGTCTAGTGTCATGAGGAAAAAGTTGGTAAAAATGCTTATCTATATACAATAAAGGTGTAAGTTAAAGAAAATAAACAAATGTAATAATAATCATAAGATATAATATTTCTGATATCTGACCACAACTATGTAACAAATGAGTGAGTATACTGATAAAAAAATGGTGACCATATCACTCAAATGTTTTAGCAACAGATTAGGCCTAGTTAAATGTACAATTTAACAGAAAGAGAATTATATAGTTAATTTTCTACTATCATTAACAGACCCTGAGTCAAAAAGTAATGCTACTACTTGCAAAATTAAATATTATGCATTAGACAAAGTTAGGTTTAGCATAAATGATATTTTTATGTCTCTGCATCTGAAGAAATGGCCAGTTAAACATACTGGACACTTTTATTTGTCATAATTTATTCTACAGAAATGCTGACTTAAAGCCTGACTTAGGTATATTGACTTCCTTCTCTTGAAAATGATAACATCAGTGGTTGTAACAAGCTTACTAAATTTACAAAGCAAAAAGATTTTCTAATAACTCTACTTACATAAAACACAGCTATTTCAAAAGCTCAGTATGATATGTTTAGTTTACGACATTACCACGCAGCTTTCAAAGTATGTCAAACATAAATTTTATGGTATAGCATCATAGCTGACTCCGTTCAAGCATCTCCTTAAAAGGTAAAGTGACAAGTTTATTGTGATATGCTTAATAGGACAAGTTATATAATTACCTGGGGAGAAAGTAGTAAAAATTACTTAATGGTGTATAATTGTTAATGGTCATAGGACTTGGAAAAAGTTAAAAGAAAAGTGACAGAGATTTTGCTTCAGGGGGTGTCAGTGACTGAAAATAATTTTATGTTATGCTTAGTAGCTACAAAGCAGGCATATGGAATTAACTAGTAATGGACAATAGTCAAAAAAAGAAAAATGTGAGTTATAAATGTGTTTGTTTAAAAGTGCATAAAAGTGTGAATAAAGTAGATTGTTTACACAAGAGTTAAAGACATTCTGACAGCATTTTAGTGTAATATAAGAAAGACAGTTAACAGTTATAGAGATCACTTCAGGATTTTAAAGAGTTTGCTTTTATTTATAGGGTTTACCATAAGTATAAATGTTGAGTCATCATGTATAGTCGAGTAATTTAAGATAAAAAAACGATTACATATAGATCAGAGTAATAAGAGTTGGCATTCGACAAATGTATCAATACAGCTGTCAGTTAAGAGACACTGGGCTTTGTTTTACAGATCTCCCTGGTCTGTAAGTGACCTTCAGTCAAAACCAAACAAAATTATATATATACGTACACACACACACACACACACACACACACACACACACACACTACATATCTATGGTGTGGAACCCACTCCCAAAACATGTCCATAAAAGGAAATCATAGGCAAATATTCATGAGTTTTTCATGTGCTGAAGCTTTAGAACAAGTAGAAAATGTTATAGTTTGGTAGCATAGTTTATTTGTCATATATTCTACTTGCTTAAAAGCCATACATTTTTTAAGTATTAGAAATCACATTTTCTGAGTTGACATATAATGTCTGCTTTCTACTTTCACTGCTTTTAAAAGCCAGCATGGACAATATTCTGCAAAGCAGCTGATTGTAATACCAAAAATGTATTGCTACTCTCACATTTATTGTAGTGTTGTATAATAACAGTATTGTTAAATATGCTGACAGCATCTAATCTGAACAAAATATCAAGATAATCTAAATAAGGAATCACAATGCCAACTTTGCTACTGTGTTCTTTATAGCATATCTGAGAGGAAAAAGGAATTATACTAAATTATTCACATAGTTTTCTACATATATATATATATATATATATATATATATATATATATATATATATATATATATATATATATATATATATATATATATATATATATATATATATATATATATATATATATATATATATATATATATATATATATATATATATATATATATATATATATATATATACACACACACACACACTGCAAAATATATGTACATGTATTTTGCACTGAAAATACAGGGCACTTTACTTTCTAACTGCACAATAACAAGTATGTTAATATATATATATATATATATATATATATATATATATATATATATATATATATATATATATATATACCCCTTGTACTACCTGCCAGGGATATTATAGTACTGCAGTCATAGCAATTTATTTAAAAAAATGATATGTACTAGTAACACCTGACTGTACACGAATTGTTAGATACCTTACTACAGGCACATCAGGACAGTTTTTACTATAATATTAAAAAAAAAACAATAAACTGGAAACTTAACATAAACAAAGCCAAACAAACATAAAACATTAAGTTGGCAAGGGAAACAAGTATCCAGGTAAAAACAAACTCTGTTAAACAGAGTCCATTTTTATTTGGATATTTGTTTCCCTTGTCAACTTAACATTTTATGTTTGTTTTACTATAATATTTGTGCTGCATTTGGGGTTCTGTGCTGAATGATTTATGGAACTTTCTGCACGTGTGTGTCACATGTCATACATCTATTCATTATCCACTTAAAATGCCTGATATCTTACTTTTAGCAAACATGATTCTTGTGGAGTAATAGTACCCACAGTCTAGATAATGCCTATGGGAGGTATTGCTGGTGATGTTTGCCCACTTCTATCACTTGTCCGACTGCCACCCTGATTTGCATATAAATTACTAGACTGGTTATCTCACATATCACAGTAGTATTTTTTGTGATGTACTTTTCATAGCACATACAAGCCACACAATAAAAAACTGTCTAATACATTACTGCTGAGCCATGGGAGAGGCTGACTGTCATAGAAGCAGAAATAATAGATGATAAATATGCCCCATATTTCCTATATATGGGTTTCCCATTGAGCTATCCACAAAGATCAGGTAATTATTATGTTGCTGTTCCTGAATCTTGAAATGTACAAAAGTGATACAATTGTAAGCCAGGCATTTATCCTAATTTCATGAACAGAGTAGTGGAATTAGAAAATCATTATAATATAGCTGCTGCTAAAGGGCAGGGTTTCCAGTCCTTATTAATTGTATGGATAGTTCTTATTAGCATATTATATGGTAAGCTTGTCCCATCACAGAGCATGTTTTTGTGGTACTGGAAAAAATATTTCCTTTCCACTTGGAAATGTTCTAAAATATACAATTTCAAAATAAATCTGCAACTTTATGTGGAAATTGCACTGTATTGCTCTTTTTGCGCCTGTGACTTAATAAGAGGCAGACAGTACTTGCTAGATATTGATGGAGAAGCCATTGAACAGACAGAAATGTAACATATACTTTGTTAAAGGTAAGAAAAAGTAGTGAATGATTACGTGGTAGTAAAAAAAAAAAAATGTGTCCGAAACAGTAATTATAACAAAAGTTGCACATTAACGGAAGGCTTCCTAGAATAAATTACAATTCTGCAGATCCAAACACGCTGTATAAATTTACCTTTATATATATGGAACTAACAAAGCAAAGGAAAGGGCTATGGGAGAGTGTATCAGGATTAATGGTACATGCTGCTGGATTTCTGTCTCAGCTGAAAAGAAGTGGGTTCATTTCTCTACTGAATGTCTTCATTTTGTTTATAAGCTTTAAACTTTTTGAAGAAAACATTACTGTTTTGTGGGACTTCTTGAACAGTATGATAGTGTGGAACATAAATGGAAGTCATCTTCTCCAAAGTTGTGGACTTTAACTCATAAACTGTAAATCATCTTTGCTCATCTAAAACTCAAATAGAACTCATTTATTAATATCAACCCTGTTCGTTATCCATAGAGATATGTGAATAATATACATCATTTATTACCTGCTGGTTAACAATATGCAAAAGCAAAATTACTTACTGTTAAACTTAAAATATAAGGAGCTATTGTGATTCCTGGGCTCTTGCTGTTTTTTAAGGTACAATATGTTATACATCCAGGCAATATATACTGTGGACAGCAGTTTTAGAAGAGAAAATGTGTAGTGTTCCACTGCTGATCATGGTAAGATACCATTTATACTCCTGCAGCTTGTGAAGTGTTGCTGCAGTGCAATAATGTGTAATGACCTAGCCATGATTCATAGAGAGAGGCTGTGCTTCTACACAAGGCTGCACTGTGTGGCAGCATAGACATCCATTACATATCCAGGTTAAAAACAGTCAGTGCTTTGATGCAGCTGACTGCATTCTGGGTTACATAAATAAGCAGCACAGCAAGTATGCAAATTAATGCATCCATGCAGTGAAATATATACTCTAAAGCACAAGACATGATCCATAGGGCAGTCAAGCAGCACATTACATGGAGCTCATGATAACCAAAACAATCACCTCACAAGTCTATGCATCCCAGAACTAATGCAATGCATGCACATTCTAGTGAATCTGTCAGAGGACAGCACTCACACACAGATTGTAGGTTGACCACAGCATATGTTTCACATGTTTTGTTAGAGGAGTATCAGATATCCAGCAACATTAGTATACAAGCAGCATGTGTGTCATAGGGACATGATTACATCACTTTGAATCATGCTCACTCTGGTGTATCTTTTGTTGCATACTCATATGGTACTGCTACTGTGCCACTTGTATTGGCTGGGCAGCACAGCACATTAATGTTGACTCTCTTACTTAAACTGCTGATGCCGATGAGATACAGATACCCAAGTCATAGTCAGATGACAAAGTGGCATTGCATGTGTCCTTTCTTAGTGGGCATCCATCTACAGTATAGGGTGAAGGTTTGATCTTGACACACACAAAACTGAGGCTGTACAGTATAAGTGAACACCATCTTCAGTTGGGGGATCCACTGTGGTACAGAGAACTATCACTGTTGCCCCCATGGCTGCAGTGGAACATGAGTGCACTGCATTTGATATGAGTATACCCACCATTAAGCAACCCAGCAAGGGTCCCCAGTGCCACCAAGTGTCAAATTGGCCCCTGACATGTTGAAGGTGATTGAAATCAATCAACAGGCATGCTAGACTGTCATCCATGGTCTGCTACAGCTCAGACTAACATGAAGCTGATTGCTCTACTGCATTTCCTTCATGAGGATGTCACTCAGCTCAGACAAATGCAATGTGAGAATGCGGATTCTAGGGGCACAGTACTGATAGGTGTCATGAGGTCTGTAGTGGCACACACCACGTCCACCTCCATGTGGATGAGTGCCACTTCCACCATGGCTGTCCTTTCTGACAATGTTGTTCATGTCAGGGTTGAGTACCATCCTGGAAAGCCTATGTAAGGGGACCATCACAGGGTGCATGATCCTCAACTGCAGCTTAAAGTTTATAACAATCTTCTACCTCTCATTGCTGGCAGTGATGATGCTCACCCTCCACTGACAGGACTCCTCACAAGTGGACTTGAAGTAGGTGATAGCCTTTCAGCATCATGTAAACCCTGCCAGGGGGAGCTCAAGTCCTAGTGCAGCAAGCCAAAGGAATGGCGCCAGGTTAATATCACGTTGTCATACCCCAAACCCATTACAAGAGAAGTATCCATCATCTGGAGATCCCCCCATCTCCACCTGCTGTGGCATGCTTCCCTGTCTGTCAAGTGACTTATGTCCCTAGCCACCTTTGGACATGATGGCAGCTGTGGCCCACTCAACATGCCATCCTTCCTGTCTCATATACGTGAGAAAGTCTGATGCAGTGTGTGTCCAGATAGTGCAGTACCCAGCAAGCGTTATATATATTCTGTGTGACACCCACCACACTAACACTCTCAGGATCCATAGTTCTGAACTTGACATCACTGGTTAACCTGCAGTTCCATGTTCAATGCTCAGTTGCTATATGGAAGGGTTGTGGGGTTGCCAACTATTGCTGTTCTATCTTACTCTCATCAGATGATGCTAATGCTGCACCTTTCCTGATGGCCATATGTGCATGTAGTCTGACTATAACAGTATTCTGGAGCTGCCCAACATGTTTCTTTACCAATGTATTGTTAAACATGCAATATTCTATTAACATCCTGAAGAGTCATACTGAAGTGATCTGACATAGTGAGGCAGCCAAAGTGTCATCAAGCAGAATGGACACACACACACACACACACACACACACACACACACACACACACACACACACACACACACACACACACACACACACATACACACACACTACAGTGTTTTAGGTTTGTGCATGTGGTGTTACTGGAGTTCAGCCACATTATGTGGGTTCCATATAAGCATCATAATCTTGGGCCTTAGTGGGCATCCAGTGCCACCTGCAACAGAATTTCAACATTTGGCGAATAAACTTATTTGGCCACACTGTTTTTGTATGAGGATACCTTAATGTTAGCCAGAATGCCTGTCCTTATCAATGCGATAGTCCTGTGGAATTTTACACTGCAGGAAGTGGTGATGTAGCTGATGTATGAGCAACAGTATATGTGTGAATCACGGGAACTGCCTGGTTGATGTGTAGCAACATAGTTTATAATCCCAGGTGGATCACTGACCACTTGGCAATTCCCAGAATAGTAGTCCTTCCCTTCACAAACCTCTGGGCCCGTAGACCACAAGGAACTTTCATTATTACATTTGCGCATGCCATGGTATCCAGTACCAGAGAGGTGAAGAAAATCTTGCAAGGCATGCATAGTGTTAACTCCCTACTCTTGAGTTCTAATGAGCCATATAGCTTCATGCACATGTAGAAGCATTATATTTAGGAACAGGTTAGGTATTCTGGATGCAGAAGACTATGAAATACCAAACACGTCCTTTGTTCGTCTCTGAAAGGTCATTGTAGCTAGAATAGAAACAGCTACACATACCATAGTCTCCACATGTATGGGAAGGTAATGTAGTCCTATAGATTTGTGTGGGAGGCGCATGTCAGCCATGCTTCGTATACAGGATACCAAGTATAGAGACAAGAATTTGAGTCAGTCCATGTAGGACATGCTTAGGCCGTATATACTTTTAGTTAGGTATCTGTGTGGGCATTGTAGTTGCTGCATGTGCCTGGACAGGGATATTATATTCAATACTGGCCTGATGAGAGATGAGTAAAGGAAAACAATGATGTCACTATATCTAGATACAGTCCCTTTGTTTATAAGCTGTGCAATATACATGTACTTTCTTACAACAATGGATGCATGTTGGTCAAAAGTTAGGTCACTGTCCACATAAGATTCCAAATCCTGAACAAGTGGATCAACTCTTGGGGGTATATTGTTAATGTGGTATTTGCATGGGATAGATGATTTCTCAAAGGATACAATAATACATTTTTTGGCATTTAGTTTCAATCCATAATTTGGCACCAGTTACTTAATTAGGACAAACCTTCCTGCAGGATAGTTAAGTCATTTGGGAATTCAATGACTGTTCCTAGCTTGCAATTATCTGCAAACTTAGTCAGCTGGAGCCCTTTGGTACTAACTTTATTTTAGAAAAGTACTTGCCAAAGAGGAGAGGTCCCAGTACTGGACTCTGGGAGACTCCACTGGTGGCTGGTCTCATTGTAGAGATAACCTCCCCTATTTTAATTTCTTGCATCCTATCTCTGAGCCAGTTGGCATTTCAGTGGGTGACATGGGGTTTTATTCCAAGTTTATTTAGCTTTTCTACTATGCCTGAGAAGGGAATTCTGTCAAAAGCTTTGACCATGTTGAGGTATGCTGCATGTGCCATTTTGCCTTCATCCATTTGGTGACCTTTTTGAAAAAATCCACTAGGTTGAGTAAGCATGGCCTGGCCTTGATGAATCCAAACTGATATGG
Source organism: Protopterus annectens (assembly GCF_019279795.1). Lineage (NCBI taxonomy): Eukaryota > Metazoa > Chordata > Ceratodontiformes > Protopteridae > Protopterus > Protopterus annectens. The sequence goes on from NC_056749.1 coordinate 221,520,254, forward strand.
GTCCAGTGTTTGGAGCATACCTCTCAACTGTACAGGTTTTTGCAGAATGTCCAGAGTTTTGCCTCATATTTTTGGTGTTCCTTCTAAAATCTGTTCTTTTCTAGAACATAGATGAGGATTGAAGTCATTAAATAATGACAAACAACATATATATATATAAATATGTATGTAAATATATATTTATGTGTCATTATTTAATGACTTCAATCCTCATCTATGTGCCAAAAAAGAACAGATTTTAGAAGGAACACCAAAAATATGAGGCAAAACTCTGGACATTCTGCAAAAACCTGTACAGTATATATATATATATATATATATGGAGATGCAAGTGATTTTCTGTTATACCAGATACTATGGCCATTGGTAAAATAGAGGATCATGATCTAGTCACCGATCATGACCTGCTTATTATGTGTCCAAGATATGGATGCCAAGAAAGTCACCTTGAGAGCAAAGCTTGAGAGGGGAATCTTGGCATCCAGGTCATGAACACATAATTAAAGGCTACGATCAGAGACACGATCATAATTGCTTGTAGTGCATGGAGTTTTATCTGCTCCATGTACTTCTAGTTACAATACTGTAAAGCATTTAGCATGATATTATGACAACCCCTGAAGTATTGTAAAGGTCTGTTGCAGTTCTATAACATGTGTAGCTCTTAAGATTCCATAGGCAGTGACTTCAACTTTTCAATCAATGCAGGACCCCTTTTGAATAAATTATTTATGCAGTTAAGTCTAACTTTCTTTTTATTGTTAAAAGCAATGTCTGGGAAGGATAACCTTTCTCTGCTAACCATTTGGTTGGCAGTAAGGAGAAGAGTGCTTATCCAAATCGCTGCGGCTGAAAGCCTAGGCAGGTGGTCATAGGGCTGAGAACAGTAGATCCCTGTTATTGTCATAAATGGAGCCACCTATATTGAACCAGAAGCTATAGCAAACCCACTGGCTGACAAATTCAGATCCAACTTTACCCCTGTCTTTCCCTCAGCCTTTCCTCAGGAAATAACCATCAAATATAACTCTCCCTGCTATCACTATTCTGTTGACAATCAACACAGCATAAAAAAGTAAAGTCATACTTGTTGACATTATGGGTTAGAAAAGGGTCAGTTAAGAGTGAATTTGTTTCCTTTCCAGAGTGACGTGAAGAGGCTGCCAGTCTCAGTATGGCAACAAGTGTCAAAATGGGAAGGAGGGCATTGCAACTATGGAATCACAGGCACAATGCTGCTGCAAAAGAAATGAGACAGGTACTGTGCTTTGGCAATAAGTCGCGTAGCTGTTTAATGTGCTTAAAATGATTTTATTGTCCTTATTAGTAGAAACTAATAGAAGAGATACAGTACATTCTACCCCGATATCTGGAGAAAAAGTGAAAATCTGTTTTAGAAGTATCTGTTAAAGAGAGCAGCAGCTATTCATTGTTAAACCTTAGAGTAACTAAAAGTGTGTTCTGCTTAACTGGGTGAAGAACTGGATGGCTGAGCATATTGTAAGAAGGGAAAAAAATAATGATCGTGAAATGATGGTACTTTTATATTTCTTCTGATACAGGTGTTGTTTGATATACACTGAGTAAACTCTAAGAAAATGAAATAGTATGATGAGAAAGATTTCTGCACCCCAGGCCCAAACAGCCGTCAATGGTGATATATAAGAAGACAGAAATCCTCAATTTAATGTGAGCTAAAGTAATCATGAGGCAAGATGGTCGACTACTTCTGATGCTGCTGAAGAAACAGGAAAGAGGAATAACGATCAATATGTGTTCTAAAGGGTACACTTTATAATCCCGAAATTCTGAAATATCAAATTTCAGAATCCCAAAACTATAAAGCCAAAAGCTCAAAACTTCGAAACCCCAGAAGCGCGAGTTTCAGAATCCTGAAGTTCAGAGATGTTAAATTAACGCTTCTGGTGTTGCGGTGTGTGACTGGATAGCTGGAGATTCAGGTAAGTGTTTATGTTTAAGGGTTTTGGTTAGGGGCTTTAGTGTGTGTCAGCGTATTGTGTTACTGTGATGTGTGTGCAAGGGGAATGTAGCTTGTATGGTGGTGTTTTCGTATGTTTGTCTATGTAGTGCAACCTTGGAGTTAGTATATTTAAGTAGGGGAGTGCCACCCACAAGGGGGGGGTGCAGGGGGGCTTGCCCCACTGCTTGTATGTAGTGTAGGTTTGTGTGTTTGTGTGTGGGGGGAAGGTGTGTGTATGTGTTTGTGTGTGGTGTATGGTTAGTGTAGGAGTCGTGATTTTGAAATTCGTGCTTCTGGGGTTTCAGGATTTTAAGGTTTCGGCTTTATGATCTCGAGATTCTGAAATTTGATATTTCAGGATTTCAGGATTATAAAGTGAACCCATTCTAAATGGGCATGTAATTGATACTGCGGGAAATTAAGTCTGATTGTGAGCACACAGTAAGCCTGAATCCAGTACTAATGGTACCTGATATACCACTGTCTATGCATACTTCTGCAGGTGATATGAAATAGAACAGATAACTTCAGTACAGTCTCCTGTGTCTGAATAACAAGCATATGTTTTTGGCTGTCATATGGATTTCTTCACCTTACACTCTTTAAGTGATGCTCAGAAAATCAAGCTCAGAATAAAAATATAATACAAACTTGTGTCATTTTAGCAGGTAAGAGTATTACAAAAAACATATTCATTATTATTTAATACATTTAGTCACTTGTTCACTTATCTTATTAGCAGCTAAGAGTATTACAAAGAACAAAGGAAAATGGTCACTGACTAATAGCAGTTGTATGGTACAAAGCTAAAGCAATGCAGCTGTGATCACTTGACTTCATTTGATTGAACAGTTTGGGTCTTTTTTTTTCCATGTGTTGCCTGCTAAGCATCAGTGTATTAACATCCATGGGCTTTAACAAACTATTCCTTTAGTCCCTTTCCTGCACATTAGCTGTTTGGTGATTTAAATTTGCAAAACTGTGTGTGGCTTGCTGCTCTAAGTAGGAAGCCCTAAGCACATTTTTCTGAAAAGTGAAATCCGGTGAGACCCTTGCATGCCCAGCATACCCTTAGGCCAGTTTTTTTGACATGTGCATTTTATAGTCTATTTTTAGGAAGACATCAATAATTTTAGAGTTAGAACACCCAACAGAGCATCAGACATTAATGCTTCAGCACTACCGAACAGTTGTATTGCTGTAAATTAATACATTATAATATTGTGCAGGATTATACTGGTGTCAAAAGTAAATGTGTGGTAAAAGTAAATATTACTTCTGCACTGGAAATGTTTACAGAGACGAGTGTTTATTTTAAAATTATTTCCATGCTGTAGCAGCATACTTTTCCTTAACATTGCAATTATTCTTAAATAGCTACAGTTTATGTTACCAGTATATGTTTCACTGGCTTCTGGAACCTCAAGATATAGTATTACAGGAGTAATGTCATGATTACTGATGCCTGTACAGCTATGCGGCATGGTAATACAGCCATACTTTGATGATGGGCATGTAAAACATAATCACACATGCATATAGACACACACACAATACATCACATCACATATTTATGCAGAGATATTTAAAAGAGGCCAGAATTAGTTCAGCATTAGTCCTTTATCCAATTCTAATAATCAAAATATGTTTGTAAAGACAAATTAAATAATCTGTTTATGTCAAAATGCATCAACCAAAAAGCTGTTGGAGTTCCCACAAGTATTAACGTGCATAGCCAAAGCTTTATCATGTTATAAGTCAAAACTTTCCTATGTTTCACTGTGATGTCCTATAATTTATTTAAAATGCCATCAACTGAAATAAATTGGTTATTACATCCTATATACAGCATGACTACTCTCACAACAAATCATGCAGTTTCTATTGAAAAGCTGCGTTACTTCGAGTCAGCCAGCTCAGTGTCACAGAGGAAAGTGAAACCTCTGTGCCACTAATGACCTGAGTTTGAGAACTGCCTCAGATCACTGGTAGGAATGAAATGGGAGATAGAATAAAGTGTCTGGTGACCAACTGTCCTACTGGAAGGGTTCAAAGGAAAATCACTACCGGTGTGACCTCTGGTGGAGTTCAGGAGCTTTGCGGGCAGCCAGCCTAACAGGAGGAGTGGCAGGTCATTGGGATAGCATTGCACTGACACTTTCCCAAATAAGGGATTCTGATTACCTCCATGCACATGAAGAGTCCGAATACAATGCTCCTTACCTCCCCTCAGGAAATCCTGCTCCGTCCTCAGGCACTACTAATGAGTGCGACAAGGTTAACTCCCCAGGTAGTTGGGGCCCCATCCAGTGATGGGGTTAGTTTGGGACTAGCCTGTCAAGGAGCATTTGGGAATTCATGGTGTGTGACTACAGCGACCAATGAAACAGCCAGAGGGCTAAGTAGGTCAGGTGGGCAAACACATAACAAATTGCCGTGTTTTCAAACTTTTGAAATACATCTACTTTAAGGATCATTTAAATTAAAACAGATAAGATAGTAAAACATATATTTTCTTGTATTCATAGTAATATATACACATACAGCCAACCCCCATTTTTGCCAGTAGTCATGGTGCAGAATTACTGCATCTACCTAAATTTTTCAGTGAAAAAATAATGGGACTGTTTTCCCAGTACAGTCATAAATCAGTCATGGATATACACATAGGTTCATCTCTGCACTCCATCACATGTGCAGGACCCAAACAAAGCCATTTCATGTCCTGCTGCTGCTATTTCTGGTTGTCACGGGCTGATTTTAATACAGATTTGATGTTAACAATTTATAGGACACCCTTCCAAACATTGTTAAGGTCAGTTCTCATGCTATAGCAGTGCTGAACCAGGATGTCATTTTGCCTTTTCTCAGCATAAACATGGCACTCCATGTACTGCATATAAAATATTTTTTTATTTGTACACACACAGACAAAACAAATTATCTTCCTTTAAATTATGCAGATGTGTCACCCCATCTTTGTTTCTGACAATTCTCAAAACAATAAAAACCCTTTACATTAAAAAATGTCTCATCTTACTAATATCCTTCATAGCAACACTCTTCCCCTCTCTTACATTTTGCTTCATGTCTCCTTCAACCAATTTTAGAGTCTCCAGATAAATTCCCAAATCCCTGCTTTATATTTTGTTCTTCTCTTTCTATTGATAATATATTTCTAATCTAATATCTAATATATTCAGCTCAAAATTACATAACATCTGTTTACTGTATCCTTATACCAATATCTTCTATTTTTTTCCATACAATTGCAGCTTTCTATTATGGCAGTTTTGTTTTACATTCATATCAAATATAGCTTTGTTTTCATTTTCTCCTTTGTAATTCTATCCAAAAGAAAGTAAAATACATTCTAAGTCATTATTTAAGTAGGCTATCATTTTATAAAACAATAATGACTTTTACAATCATCCTCAACTATAAAGAGACTTTAAAGGTGAGTTATATTCAAACTTTCCATTTATTTGTGTGTAAAACACTTATTTTAATTAGAATTTAATGTGACCCCATATAATACAAACTATAAAACCCATACATTCAACTTGACGTTCTTCTGGTATTGAATAAGCATTAGCAAATAATTAACTTTACCTAACACTACTATTGAATAAACTCTTTTCCTCAAAGACAAATTATACCCAGAAAATATATCTTTCCACATCCTTAAAATCAGTTCTGTTTATTTAATATTATAATAAAGTTGCCATGTCATTGTTGTTCCCGACTCATCCTAATAATATATGCTAAAATTATGTATTACATGTGGAACTAATTTGCCATATTTAATTATACAAAATATAATCTGCATTTAAAACTGGAGTTTATATACCCTTGTTCTATCATCTATGCCCATTCCTGAGTGACCCTCTTAAATTTCCCCTTCAGCTCATATATAGCTATCTCAAAAACAAAAGGCTCAGGAGGGAACCCAGTCGTATTCCATTTTCTATCCTTATTCTTCACCTAAATAACCATTTTCACAATAAATTACAAAAGGATACAATATGACTCCTTTATCAAACTCAAAAACCTTTTTTTCTAAAACGATGGCTTTTAAAATGCCAACTATAACTTTGTGAGAAATATTTTCAAATGTTTGGTGACATTTCCTACAAACAATCTCTCTTCCTTATTTAGCCTAGCCTATTGTATCATCTCCTTCAATGCAAACAGTAAATCCTGGATATTCTTACCCTTAACTCTACCATATAAGTCTGGTTCTTCTGCAATAATCATGACACTATTCGGTGTTAATTGAAATATTTTAGATAATTTGTAATCTGTATTGCCCAAACCCAAAGGCCCCATTCTTGATTTCTTCTCTTTCCTCTTCCATATAAACGTAATCAATTTTAAATACCACCATTGGTCTCTAGGTTCTCACCATTCCTTGAACATTTACATAAATACTTCCAGTTGCCCATTTCCAAAGAGTTTTGAAAACAATAAGTAGCCCCATCCACCCATGGCACAGATTTAGTTTTAACCATTCATAAAGCTAACTTTACTTCCTCGAATTTTACATCTAAGTTCATTTCCTGCAACATTTACTTATTTAATGTCTTAACTTCCTTATATTAAACTGTCATCCTAATATTTCTCTTTCTTTAAGCTCCTCAACTAATTCTCAACTTTCCTTATCTTATCCTTCAGAATTACATAAACCTCAGATTCCTCCTCAAACTTATCCATAAACATAAATTCTCTATACTGAATTTTACCTCCTTTGTTCCTGTTGATTTCTTATTCAGTCTTTCATTCTTTCCTCATCTTCTCATAGAAAACAAATTTTACCTACAAAATTGTACACCTATGTTGAAAATAATAAACGCTCTACTTGTTTTCAGTAATTTACGCTCTGTTGTTTTTGACTTTCTGTCTTTGATAGAGATATGTCCATTTCAACTTTTTCATATATACTTCCTATTAAAACCTCCAGACTTAGTTCAGGTAATCATAACACACACTCCTAAAATGCACCATAATTACTACGATCTTCATGTCAGGTCTTCCAACGCCATTATCTAGTTTTATATTAATTTTTCTTCTTTCTAATTGCACATACATATCACAATGTTCAGAAAATAAAAATATATGTACTTCATACATTGATATCGCCAGAATTGTATGACATATTATGTAATCTGTCTTGATAGTAATTCATATAAATATGATCCCTTATTGTACTACTTGAAAATCTGTATTCTTTATTATCTATTTAATCATTCTATTACCTCTCCTCCTTTAGTTACAATCCTTTCTTCCAGAAATAATTAAAATCTCCCTAAGAAATAGTAATAGCCTTCAATAATAAATATTTTTCAAGTTCTACAAAAACTTCACAATGTAACTTATCTTTAGTGGAGATAAACACAATCTAGAGAATAATTCATCATAAATACAATCAATGAGTAGAACTGTCCATAACACAGTTGCTGTTTATATCTGTGTGTGTGTGTGTGTGTGTGTGTGTGTGTGTGTGTGTGTGTGTGTGTGTGTGTGTGTGTGTGTGTATGGATTTAATGACTTTCTTTGAAACAACATTAGGTCGATATGCTTAACGTCAACCCAGGAATGGAGAAATGCAAATGTCAATGCCCATCTGCACATTCATCAGGGTTACTCCTCAGAACATGATAAGTAAAAGAAAATGTTTTTGCAGTGTACAACCTTCCCTGCACCAATGCCCTCCCCCCCCCCGCTAATTATATATACTGACTACGAGATCATACAATCCCTGGGGAAGAGGGATATTCCATTTCCCCAGGGGTTATACTTTATCATACAACTGTTGACCATATCCACCATCAGCAAAAGTGGGTCGACCATATACAGGTCAGTTTTGGTCATAAATGAATAGTCTAATGGAACAAACACACAGACAAACACACAGACACACACACACACACACACACACACACACACACACACACACACACATATATATTAACTTCAAAATTTGTACTGTCGGGGGCTGCGCCCCCCCACACCCTCCACTAAATATATATTCCTACTCTGAGGTTGCACTACAGTGAGGAAAGGGCAAGTATCCCACTCTTCACTGTAGTGCAATCCCAGAATACCATTTCCGATGTTATGATTATTCACCGTTCGACAGATCGCGTTTTCATGTATCTAAAGTAGACCCTTTATATATATATATATGTATATGTGTGTGTGTGTGTGTGTGTGTGTGTGTGTGTGTGTGTGTATTTATTTCAGGGTTAATCCTTATAAAACAGACGTACTGCACCAGAATACTCTTCTGAGCCAAAGAATCAAACAGTCTCCCCACCCCATATTAAACAACAAAGTTCTTCCTTTTCATTTAGGGTTACCACCTGTCCCTCTTTGGGCAGTTGTGTCCTGTGAAAAAAACTGTAAAATTGAAAATGTCCTAAGATTTTAGGCTAAAAAATATTTCCAAAGTCTTCTTTAATAGTTGCATAGAACTGTTATTTTATATCTGAAACACCTAAATGTTATATGAAATAGCATAAGCAACTCAAATGCTACAAAAATAAGCCTTTATTCTGGCAAAAGGTGAAGCTCTGTCCTTTGCACTGGTTGTGGTCATGTTTTGCCCTGCAAAATCTCACGTTTCTACAAAATATGTCCCACTTTGGGCATTTGAAAAGGTGGCAGTTCTATTTTCATTTTATGGAATGTACCTTATATTTTGCAGAAAATAGATATCGACTTATTTATTTAATTAGAGAATGACAGAGTATCTTCTAGCATAACCCTTGATACTGTTAAGATTCAGTGACAAGTTATTTTTTATTAAATTACCACAATTTAAATGTTCTTTTGTATACCGAGTTTCCTTTCCCCTAGTACTGTCTTTTATTACATCAGTATTACTTGGCTTTTCTTCAGGCCCAGTTTGTAAAACATGAAAATCTGTTTTCTGTAAGCCTGACTCTGTGATGCACAGGTATGGAGCCCTTGCTGTAAATTAGGTGAACAGGGCATGAACAGTAGCCCCTTCACTGGGGGAGCCATGCAGGGAAGGAGAAGAGTGGAGGGACAGTCCCTGTTTGCCTTTTCTGGGGAGGTGAAAAGGGCAGAAGGCTCTAGGGCAGCACACAGAGAAGTGATATTTCTCTGCTGGTGATCAGGAAAACCACTTCTCATACTTGAGAGGAGGAAGCAGAGCTGCTTCCTGGCAAATGTCCCTGATAGACACCCAGTGGAGACAGCCCACTGTATGGTCTCTTTAGGGTCCTCAAGCTGGATGTCTGCTGAGAATGGAGTAAGACTAAACAGGAAAAAAATAAATAAACTACCCATTATGGCTGACTAAATGTCACTCTTCTAGGGCAATCTTTGAAATGATGTTGGGAAATTAAAGGGCCATTTGAGTGGGAGGGGATGATAGTTGACAACCAGTGGAGCAAAGTTTTCAAAAAATCTGTTCTCTTTATGCAGCTCTTCTCCCTCCCCATCCAAATCCTTCCCTCATCAACAGTTACATTTGTCATTTTGGTGGTTTCATCATTCATATCTTGATGTATTTCATTATTACCTTTTAATGGATTTTTCAGTGATACTAGCAAGCCTTCCTTCCCCCTTTTAAAGTCTCTTGTAATAGAACAATTTTATTTGTATTATTCAGAGAACCAGGACTGTCCATCCAGAAATGGCTAGTCTTTTCATATATTATGTGTTATGTGTTATGTTATATCGTCTTTGTTTATCTTCTCTTTTGACACATACTTCACATCTTGTTTTAAGAAAGTGTCTTATTAAATGTCCAGCATCTCTGATGCAATAACATCTTCTTGGAGGGTCACAATGTAGTCCCTGTTTTCATGATTATATTTTGTAAAAAGCATGAATCTTCTTGCTTAATAAAAGTCTAAAAACACTGCCCACCCCATTCTAAAAATCATTTGATTTATTTTTATTTTATTAATTGAATATACTTTTTTCACAGTACTCCACTCTAATAGTCTTTAATAAATTGCCAGTTATAGTAGCAAATCTGAATGCCATCATAACTATCCTTCTCTTAACAGAACCAAAAGTTTGCACTGTAATGTTAATCCAAGGTGCTTTCTCAACAATTTCAATAAAACAGTTATGCATAACAAAACAGTGTTATTTCATTTTCCAAAGTAACATCAAAAATGTTTTCTTCACTTCAGTGGATGATAGCATGAATATATATTAGTGGAATTCCTAGCAGTTTTATAGAGGTGTCCAATATGTTGATGATTAAAAAGTAAATCACCCACAAAATTAAAATGAAACATCTTTTTCTTTTCCTCAGTTGTAGCATTTCACTTCCCTTTTGTGAAGCTGTCATCACTGATACATAAAATTATGACTGATACTGATTGCCTGTATGCAACTTCCTTTAAACAGCAGCATGTATGTTTCAACATGCCTCCATCAACTTCTGACTGCCCGCTACTGTGCACATATGTAGTTTTGCTGAATTTCAGTTCTATAACCACCGAAAGTTCAGACCCAGCTGATTCCATGACTAAACAACTTCATCAGCAAGTTTTCTTAACTCATATTCCATCAGCTCCACTAACCCCCCCCCCAACTATATCTCAAATACATGAACCTCCATTTTATTCTCTACTGAATCAAAAGTGTGTTAATAGTACTTTTCCCTAACTGTTAAATAGGCTATAAGTTTAGTCTGGCTAACCTGCTCAACAAAAAAAGCGTGTGTGTGTGTGTGTGTGTGTGTGTGTGTGTGTGTGTGTGTGTGTGTGTGTGTGTGTGTGTGTGTGTGTGTGTGTGTGTGTCTGTGTCTGTGTCTGTGTCTGTGTGTCTGTGCGTGTGTGTGTATAGGGAAAGGGAAAGAGAGAGGAGAGATTTACTATCATATTTGCGAGCTTGACAATTTTGAATGCAGAAATAATGTAACCAGAAGGTCACAAGTTGAGGACCACAGGAGAGAACACCTGAACTTGTCCCTCCCCCCTTTTCTGGTCCCATGTTAGTACTTGTGTCTGTGTCCGTGCAGGTCAGGTGATTCAGTGTTTGACTTTGTTTGCCCTTATAGTCCTCTTGACTTGTGACCTTCTTATCTCTTCTAGATTCAGAACTGTTGCAATCATAAATACGATGATAACCAAATAAAGATAGATAGATAGATAGATAGATAGATAGATAGATAGATAGATAGATAGATGGATAGATATAGATATAAATAAATACAAACGAGAAAAAAAAGAATGTCTTCACCATGCCATAGAAAAACATTGTAATTTACTTTGCTGTGGATGTCTCCTGGACAAAAAGAAACAAAAGTAATATTTTTACATGAAGTAACATGTTTAAAGAGAATTTTAGTACTTTGAGTGGGGTTTTCTTTAGTTTAGCGAATGATCAGATGATCGAACGCTGTTAATTCGAACACTAAATGTCGAACAGGCAAAATAGTGAATGGCCGGAACAGCAAATTTTTTCCCAGGGAAAGAAATTTCTGGGCCAGCCATTCGGGTTGTGCCATTTCCTTCATTGTAGTGCGATCTCAGAGTTGGTATATTTAAGTAGGGGGGGTGTGGGTGGCGAAGCCCCCTACTTCATTTAGTGTTTAGTGTTTTTTTTGTTTTTTGCTTTTTTTAGGGGGGAACAGCAATTTATTTCCCCTGGGAAAAAAATCACTGTTCTGGTTGTTTGCTGTTTTTAGTTTTCGTACTTTAGGGTTCAATATAACAATGTTCAATCATCTGATCGTTCATTGTTATAATATAGACCCTTTGAGTGGCTGTGTAATCCAAATTATTCAGAATATTTACCAAAGAATATTGTGTTTTTCACATTCATCAGAAATATTTGAGTTGTCCTACCATTATTACTACTGTTAATGATCTCATTATATAATAAATGGTGAAGTTGGAAGGCATCTTAAATTCAGAAGCAAAGGAATTTCTTCTAAAGCTTCCATTATTGATATATGTCATCAGGAGTGTCTTTTAGGTCCTGACTTTTACATTGTTTATTCCTAGCTGTCCAGCAATGAACTACACATGTCAGATGAAACATGCTGATAATTTATATTTAATCACGCTCGCTGAGCGTCTAATCCTAATAAACTGACACACACAACAGTATTGAAATGGAAAATTTTAACTTACAAAAGAGATGAAACCTGATACCCTCCCTCGAATCTTCCATCTTTCCAGAGTTATCTCGCATTTAATTAATATAATAAACTTAAAGGTAACACCATCAAGGCAGCCATTTTTTTTTTGCTCTTGGCATTTCAATTTTCACCTTTTCATAGACTATTCATGTTCATTTCATTGCTTTCATTTGCTCCCCAGTAAACATGTGGATAAAAGACATTTTGTTACTTCTTAATCAGCCTAAATTCAAAATGCTAACTTTAAGGAGTGAAAAAATGACCATATTTACTCCCTTGAGCAAATAGCATTGCTTAACACTGATGAAAAACTCATTAGGGAGCAGTGCATTTACATCTGAGCATCCACACTTAAATGTATATCAAAAGTGAGAAAAATATAGCTGCTGATATGCCCATGTTCTAAACAATGAAGCAAAAATGTTTTGAGCCCATTTTATACTTCACTAATAAGACTGGCTGTAGAATGGTCTCATAATGTGTGGAAGGCCAAAACTAAGACTCTTCAACATGTTTTTAAAGTGGCTTACAAAGATTTTAAAAGGAAGACTATACAGATAATCTAACAAGACATCATACGTGGCGAAAGCTGTCTTCTCTCAGGATTCAGATGCCAAGAGAATCTGTTGACGCCACTTCATTAAATCAAGTGTAGAACAAGAAACTTAGTAGAGCATATAAAATATTGCATGATAGCTATAAGAATCAATCAGGGGAGGTTAGAAAGGATTGGGAAGAGAGAGGGGATGAGCAATTCACAAACAAACGATGGGAGGATATATGTATGTCACCCAAATATGCAACAAAATCTAGAAGATTTAGGATTTTTGCCTGGAAATCTTTGCATAGATCTTTTTATACCCCAAGTAGACTCCAGAGAATTTTTCCTCAAGCAGACAGCAAATGTTGGGGGTATGAACAGGAAGAAAGAGGTAGTTGGGAACATGTTTTCTGGGAGTGCGGTGAGTTGGCAGACTTTAAGGATTCCCCGTGGGATGCTGGGTGGGCAGATTGGTCTGATGATTGAGATGATTTTTCTGAGCTATGATACAGAATTGGAATTGCCTAGACATGGTAAAGTCTTGCTGTGTCTAATAATGGTGGCTGCCAAAAAAGCAATTACTAGAAAATAGAAATCAAAATCTAAACCAAATATACTGGAATTAGTGAATGCGGTTAGCGTTATCGCCTCACAGCAAGAGGTTCTTTGTAATGCGTGTGCATGTGGGCGTGCCTTCCGTGAAGGTTGGGTGTTTGGCTGGCAACTCAGCACCGTAAAAATCCACTGCCAATCAGTCTGCAGACCTGTGATCCGCTGTGGCGACCCCTAACCAGGAAAAGCCAAAAGACATTGCTAGTGAATATAGTAACAGAGATAAAACAACTGCAATTGAGATCTTTAGAAAGGGATAGGAAAAAATGACATTGGAAAAATGGGAATTGTGGGAATAATACATACAAGGGAGGAATAAGGTTTATAACACGGTAAGACTTAAATGAGCTATGTAATGTTTGAGTGAGAAAAATTGGGTAGATTATAAGTGATGTATAATTTTTGCAATGGGGGGTGTGTCAGTATGGTTTTCAATGTAAATTGCTTGCAACTAGGATTGTGTTGGTGTGCTTTGTTTTCATTTATATAAATGTATCATTGCCTATGCAGTAAGTAATGGTTTAATAAAGAGGTTTTTTTTATTTGAAAAAAGCAGGAATTGAATAACTTCTGTAAAATTGCTTAGGTTATATGATATATAGCAAATATATGTGAAGTATAATGTTTGTTATGTTAATATGGTTTGATTACTTTTATATGAATGCAAATTTGCCTGTGTCACAAGTGATAATTCAATAAAAGTGTTTGGAAAAAAAAATCCTGCCTTTCCTAGTCTCACTGTTAACTCATCTGCCATAGGCACGGGGTAACTATCAAACTTGGAGATGCTGCTCAACCACATGAAGCCATTATAGAATCAGATGATTCCATCAGATTTTGGGATTGACACTATAGGTCTGTTCCATTCACTTTTACACTCCTGTATTACCACCCCCACAATCTTAAGCAACTTTTTTTTTATTTCTTCATGTACCTTCTGTTTTTGTAATGATGATATTCTATATGTCTTTAAATTAATTTTCACTCCTGAGGTATTCTCAATATGGTGCTGAATCAAATTTGTCTGAGAGATAGATTTGCAAATAAATCCTAACAGAAAATTGTATTACTTGTTTCTGTGGCTGAATGGTTTATCATCACTGCTGCAAGCATAAGAATCAGTTTTCTTTATTTTAGTTTTTTTTACAGGTTCAGTGATTTCTCTTTTTTATACCTTGGTTTCAAAACTTTGATATGCTATAACTGTTCCAGTTCCTTCTCACAGGACTATCTAATTACTTCATTTAAAAGGACCCTGCCATTAAGGCAAATCATGTTATCTGCTGAGGTCAGCAAAGTTAGTGTAGTAGTCTAAGAGACTTGTAAATGGGGCTTCTCTTTATCACAAGTTTATTTGGCAATATCTAATAGCACCTGAGGAATTAGGCTTGCAGTATTTCACTACTGACGGATAAGAAGTATGTTATTAACTGGTCCAACTTTTGTCATCCTCCTAAATAACATTTTGTAACTTTAATGTTCATTTGAAAGACATCACCTATCCATCTCTTTAGACATGGTAAACTGAGGTTCATAGCTGCTTAACCTTAAAATACTGGCACAGTTAATGCATTATTTTGGGCAAAGTAGGAGTCCCCTGATCAGTGGATATCTCCTCTTGTATCTCTCCCCTGGATAATAATAAAATTTGTTACCTACTTACAGATTTAACATTTATTTTATGTAATGGAATATTTAATTGGATATTCCAAAATATATTGAAATCCATTGCCGGATTTTACCAATGGCTCCACAATATCCACTGCAATTTGTTTGAATGACATCTTTATTAGGCCTTAGAATCAAATAATTATTTACGCTTTCTGATTGTATGCTTAGGGCATCTATCATAGAAGTTCAAAGTTTCTTCCATTATCTCTGAGGAGTAAAATCTTCCTAGGATTCATGTTTTAATCTTGTCAATTCCATACATGCCGATATTATCACTAGGCTTCTAAAAGGGCTGGATACCAAAAGTCAGTGTACTAATTCCTTTCTATCCTTGTGTAAAACAACTGATTTTGTAATTCTAAGTTTGGGTAAGAACTAAAAACATCTGGTTCTGTTGTTTTCCAACAGTCCTAGCTATAATTCTTTACTCTTCTTAAAGTGTCATCTTCTCTGTCACTGTTTTAGAATTTGGCAAGTCTTCCTGAAGTTCGGCTAACTCTGGGTTTCTTTAAGGTCTCAACCCATTATGGATTGGAAAGCACTGCCTCTTCCTCTATCAGCATGTATTGGAGTCTTAGTGTCTAGTTGTTTGACAACAAGACATCTCATACCAGTACTCTTTTGTGTCAGTTGCTGTCTCTGCATTATTTAATTGTCTTGCCTTTTTCCTTTATTAACATAGTGCATAGAACCCACTTTCTTTTGCTTAGAGCTTCTGAATTGTGGATAAACAGGCATATCACAAGAGCTCTGTTCAAACATATATCTCAGTTCACACTACTACCTTCTTTTTGTCCTCTCTTTTATGAGTCTCACACACTGTTTCAGAGTGAAAGAACAACACCCTCTCATTTTACTTCTCTTTTTTAGGTTATTCTTCCTCCGTAAAAGGCTTATCTTCGTTTTATTCTTCCTCCATAAAAGGCTTATCTTCGTTTTATTCTTCCTCCGTAAAAGGCTTATCTTCGTTTTATTCTTCCTCCGTAAAAGGCTTATCTTCGTTTTATTCTTCCTCCGTAAAAGGCTTATCTTCGTTTTATTCTTCCACCATAAAAGGCTTATCTTCATTTTATTCTTCCTCTGTAAAAGGCTTATCTTTGTTTTATTCTTCCTCCATAAAAGGCTTATCTTCGTTTTATTCTTCCTCCGTAAAAGGCTTATCTTCGTTTTATTCTTCCTCCTTAAAAGGCTTATCTTCATTTTGATTTTCTTACTTACAGATACTTGTTGCCTAAAGTCTTCCCTTATGTGAGGTTTCTTTTCTACACTGATGGAAGTGGGTTTAGAAGTCTGATCAAGAACTGCTTTCTTCTCTTTAACTTCCCTGATGAAATCTGCCTTACTATTATATTTTTCACACTCAACAACCAGCTGCTGCTTAGAATTCTGCTTACAATACTGCATTTCTGGTGCTTTCTGTGTTAGATTTGTATTCCTCACCATTTCTTTATACTCTTAGGGCTTTCTAATAGCAGTATTTTAATTTTATTGGATTTATATACTCTAATGAGAATGTCTGGTGGTTCATTTCTTTTTTTTTTTTTTTTTTTTTTTGTCTAGGTTAGGGATAGACAAATCGGTAGGTTTATTCAACTCCTGGTTTCCATTCCTACACTGATAGAATGGTGCCTCAAAAAGAGCAACTTCGACAACTGTTAAGTAGGATTTTTCCATATTATAATTAAGCAATAACCCACAAATGGGTAAAGATATATCAGGATTTACCCAAGGCTGGCATGGTTTAATCACAAGGGCAAAGCCTGAGTGATTAAACAAAGCCAGCTGTGAGTAAATCCTGATATAACCACACTCACAAGTGGGTGATTGCTATTATACAGCTATATCAGTTAAGAAAGAAATTGCTTACCTTTCTTAAATAATGCCTTTGTGTAATGGCACCATAGTGTTCCTCCATGTTGTTTCCTGTTCTTCCACGGTTCTTAGCACAGTACATCAGTCCTGTTGAAGAGAAGCAACAGATAAAAGAAAATCTTCATTGCTGATTTTGTAAGAGAAACTCTGTTGTTGTTTTATGTAGATAAAATTAAGCATGTTCCAATAGAAAAGTCTGTCTGCTCAATGGTACTTTAGCGGCCAGACTTTTTTCTGTTGGTATATGCTCAATTTACAACCAGCACACTGGTTGGGATTTCCAATCAGCATGCTTGTTTTTGAAGAATAATGACCCATCATTGTATAATATAGCAATAACGCAAGGCTGGTTGTGGGTAATGCTGGATTTACCCAAGGTTGGTGTGGTTTGGTCAGGAGGGCCTTTAAGGGTAAAAATGTATTTCACTGCATGTGACTAGGTTACAGGCATTATTTCATGGACTGTGTTTAACTTGAACAGTTCATTCTTCACCTTTCCAGTGCCCGCATAAAAATTAATGTATTCATTCAACAAGATGTCAGATAATGCATATATGTTTGCTTCTCTGTTTATATTGTTCAATTTCCTGAATTTCATGGCATCTTATCTTTAGAGAAAGTTAGACAGTCAGGTCCAATTTCTTGTAATACACAGATATTTGTTAATGTCACTCTGTTATATACTTTTAATTATGGCTCAAAACAACCATTTATGAGAAGGACACTACTGTATGACATGCATGTATTCTATCAAATATTCCTGTAGCTTTAGCTGTCATTTTAACTTTTTTAAATTGTCACTTTGCAGTATGTTAACCAAAGCTCCAGAGTCTGTTAACATGTTTACTTCAAGGTTCATCACTTTCACTGTTACTTAAGGTTTTGATTTAGCATCACTTTCATTTGCTGTATAAACACGACTATTCTTTTACACAGACACTGCTTTCTCTTACATAGACTGCCCCTCGACACATCTACATGCATTGCCTTCAGTACTGTCTCTTTGTACCTTTTTGTGCAGGATATTTAGCTTCATATTGTTATATTCTATTGGGGATCACTTTTGTGGCACTGCCTGACAGGGGCACAGGAAAATAATTTTCTTGAGTGGCGAAAGCCAGGGAACCTTCTTTGGCTAGGCTTATATAGGCCCAAGGGTAGTCTAGTACCTACCTATGAACCTATAGGGAATTAAACCTACAAGACCTGTATACCGATTTGTTGCACTCTATCTCTTCCACTACATTAGAATACATGCCTTTTGATTTTTTTTTTATTTTATTTCTTTATTCTTTATATCCTTGCATAATTTTGATCTTATCTATTGCCATTATTTATTCTGTTTTGTATTATTCTTCATTATTTTCTTCTATTTCTATCATTTGTAGTGAATTTGCAAAATTAAGGATGTTCTCTAATGTCATATCTGACTTTGAAAATGCAATTTCTCTTAAATTTTCCTGACCATCATCTGTACATTTTGTTTATTAATATGTCTGTGTTTGGGTTAGGGAATTCACATGTCATTGCTAGACTTGTTAAGCTGCTATAATGCATATGTGTTATTTCATTATATTTTTGTACAACACTCAAGCTTCAGTATTTCAAAATGTACCTTATTTAGGTTCAAAGTGCTATATTATATTTTGTTTTGCATCAGATTTATTATCAGAACTGGCTTGGTGTCATATATTTGATTAACATTGTGCTTTGCACTGTGCAGTAGCAAAGATTTTAGCCTTTCATCTACGGCTGTGCTTAGGGCAGTGGCATATTTATTGAAAGTGGACACCATCATTTTAGCTGTGACCCTGTGCAGTGTATTTAATGAATGCAATGAAATAATGACAGACTCTGTATATTTAGAGACATTAGGCCAGATTCATAAATGTACTGGAATATGTACACGGCTATGTACACATTATAGTACATTTATCGTATTCATGAAGTACCCTTACACTGTGCTCCAATGCAAAGACATGTAGCACCATGAAGGGCTGGCCCAGCAACAGTGCAGAATGCTAATGAGGCATTCCTAGACGAAAGGCATATGCTAATTAGCCATGTGCTCACTCCCTGGAGCTGCACACAGGAAGCCATATACATGACGGAACAGTTAAAGAAAGCACTTGGCCATGTAGAGCAGCACAGCCATTCCCACCACATCACTGTAGCAAACAAAAATATGGTGGGGGAGAACCACTAGACACCAGGGCTTACTGTAAAAGTGCCAAAATTGCATCATCATCATCAAAACAAAGATTGTGGGCAGGGAAAACCACTAGGGAGAATAACGCATAAAAGTACCACACCAGTACCATAGTTGCTATAAATTTAGGAGGGGATACATACTGTACTGAACCAGCAACAATGTTATTATGGGGACAGGAGGGATATACTGGACACCAAGGAATAGTGCTGTAAGGCACAGAACAACATAATGAGGATGGGGGAAGCCCCAGACACAATTCTTGAGTGCCGTAATGGCACCAACTAGCAGTATGGGAATTGGGACGGGGGAAGTACTGAACACCAGGAATGAGTCTCTAAAGTGCCATAATGGTACTAATGTTACTAAAGTGACAGGGGTGAAAGGATACACTAGAACACAAAGTAATTCTCCTTAAAGTGCCCTAAGGTGCATACAGCATGACAAGGATCAAGAGATAAACCACTGAACACCAAGGCTTACAGTCTTAAGTGCCATAATGGTACCAAGGGTAGTACGGGGGTGGGGAAACTACTAGACCACCAAGGCTGACTTTTTAATGTGTCATATAACAGCACTGATATCATAATGGGATCACAGGGTCTAAGTCATACATGCTGTAATGGCACTAAAGCATTTTCGGGTGTAATGATTGCACCACAAGAGCATTGAGACAGGTACAGGGACTGTAGTTATGTGTGTGTGTGTGTGTGTGTGTCTGTGTGTGTGTGTGTGAGACATAGTGACTAAAGGGGGGATTCCATTGCCTACACTAACAACAGGGTACTACCATGATATGCAGATCAGCCATGATCTGTATGTGACAGTAGTATATGCAATTCAGAAAACATGCAAATTAGCTGATAATGAGGTAAAAAATTCATCACAGCTAGCATGTTCCTGAATTGTAAATGGGTGTATGGTGTTGAAAGGGGTACTGCTAGCACCAGGGCCTTTAATGAATTACTGGGATTTTCATTTATGTACAATTTACTTATAGTAGCTTCCTTTATATCTTTTTCTTGTGGAGTGTCTTTATACTGGCTACTTGTTTTTTCATATCGCCTTCTTTGTATACTGCTTACTTGTAACAGAGAGGTTACTGAATTTGAACTTGATTGTGGTCCATCTTTGTAATATGGTATTTTGTAAAGCATATTAGAAACACTTATTTTCAGCTACAAGTATAACAAATAAGACTTTTTCTTTGTATTGCACCTTTAAAAAATATTAAAACACATTTTCCTGTTTTAGTTCATGCACTGTCATGTCTACATTTTACTAAACATTAAGTCTGACAAAATGGACCTGATATATGCCCTATAGACACAACAGCCTTCTGTCAATAAATGCACATATGTGGACTGAACACTTCTAAAAAAAAGTCAGGCTTTTGTTTTATATTAACGTAATACATCTAAGGACATAGTAATTTTAGAATGGTATCTTTAATTTTAGATGAACCACCACAGACCTGTGCAACTGACTGTGTGGGCTGAAAAATTCTGACTGATACCAATGTCTATGCATGTGCATAATTCATGGAGACTCCCTAAAGCACTTTACTTCCTTGAATTGGCCAGGCCAGGTAGCAGCTCCCACCCAAAAAGAACTGACCAGTAGAGATAGTATGAATCAGTCATGTAAGAAAGATCACACTTTCAAGGGCTAACCTGACTTGCTCTTCTGCAACCATCAAAATTTGAGAGCCTGGCCATGGAAGAAGTGAAAGATTTGTATGAGACTGTGACGATTAGGGAGAGATGGGTGAAGGCTGCCAGCCTAGTCAAATAGAATTTGATATATAATTCTGGCATTTGTAAATAAATGTAAAATACAGGCATGTTTTCTTAAGTGTAAATGAATACTGTGAAATGTGGAACTGCAAAATATGTGACAACATTGCAGTCTATTGGCCCAGTGAAGCATGTTGTGACACTTTCATGTTAGACTTCGGCTCCAGTGAGGCTGGATAAAGGTTTCAGGCCCATTGTTTTAAGGCTAAAGTTTATGACCAGAATCTAGATGTGGAATGTGCTTTATTGCTCTGGTTAGAGTATACATGTGAAATGACTTATATTGTTGCAAGTTTCTGAGCAGGTGTTAGATTGCTAAATAATGCAGTTTGTGGTCTGAGAACTCCAGACTAAGTGTCAAAAATGATGTAATTTGGGAGGGCCTTAGAGACATGTTTGTTAGTAATGTTTAAATACTATTTCTCACAAGAGACTAAAGCATTTTGATCTTGGATATCTAACTCAGCACTCTGCCTTATGCTCACTTGTAAGTTTTAGCACTGTGATTTCTTGTAGGAATAGTTAAAGCTAGTAAAGGTTAATTAGGTATTTTTCTTTGAAATCAGACCTGTCTTACTGTATTATTTTAAGTTTCTGTGTGATCTCTGAACTCTTAGATATCTCTGTGGTGTAGTAGTATTGTATTGTGTTTTAATTATTTATTATTAAATAGTTTAAAAACCTTTACCTGTGGCTGGTTTATGTAGAGATAAATTATGCTTTAGAATACATTATATATTTATAGAGTTTACTGTCTAAGCCCTTCCAATAAGCCTAGACTGAATAGTCACATTACCATTGGATAATAATATTGCACAGTAATAATTGGACACCCTTTTAAGGGCATTTTAGTAGCTGATATTATTAGCTGGGTGGTGGCAGGGATTACTACAGTGTGGTCTGGGTAAAAGAGGCACAGCTGGAGAATCTGTGTCAGCCTTTCCCAGGAGTGACTGTGAAGTTGTATAAATATTTATCTCAAAGTGTGTGTATATTGTGTCAGCTACTTGGGCAGGGACATGAAGCACTGGTTGGACAGAAAGGGTACTGGAGGTATTAGCTTACCCAGCTAGGCTGAGACCTGGACCCTATAGCTGTGCCAGTGGGGAGTCTTATTGGGGACCTGGTAAGCAAGGGAGCAACCAGCCCCAGACTGACTGTGATCTCTGTGTGCACGTCAGGGAAATTGTATTTTACTGTGTGTATTAGTTATCCTTTCCACTTCTCAGAGACGACCTCCCTGGTGTTAGTGCTGGGGATTGAGGCTCCTTGATTGCTGGGCCAGGGCACAGTCATCACACGTGTTTGGCAGTGGTGTGGGTAGAGCGAATTCCTGTAGCTTATGTACAGTGATCTCTAAAAGTGTTTTGTACTCTAAAACAGCCACGCAGTGTATACTCAGAGTTCAGATCACAATTGTTTTATTTCTTTTGTTAGCTTAGTGTTAGGGTGAGCAGGCAGCATGTCAGCAGAAGAGTATGGAAAGCTGACAAGGAGCCAGCTGACGGAAATGTGCCAGGCTAGGGGACTGGTGCATGGAAACCTGACTAAAGCAGACCTGATTGCAGCCTTGGTTACAGCTGCATCAGAGAACAGCAGCCTGGAGGACAATCAGACTGATAGTGGAGATACTATATCCTCAGAGAATGGGCCATTCAACCTTTCTGCAATGGACTTAAAAATCCAGCTGGAGCTAAAGAGACTTGAGTTGGAGGCCAGGCATATGGAACTAGAAGCAGCCGAGAAAATGAAGAGTCTACAAGCTGAAGAAAATGAACGGCAGAGGAGGGATGAGAGGGAAATGCTGACTCTTCGCCAGAGTCACGGAGGTAATGGAGAAGGGAGTAACTGGACCCCAGAAGCACAAAAGGTCAGTAAATTTCTTCCACAATTTAAAGGGGGGATAATTTTGATAGCTTCATTCATATGTTTGAGCGGGTATGTAAACAGTATGAAGTTGACCACAGTCTCTGTGTACGGGTCCTGAACCCCCCCTTACTCCATGGTACAGCTGTAACTTCTTTAGCAAAAATGCATGACACTGACTGTTTTGATTATACTGCTGTAAAAACACATTTATTAGAATGTTTTAAGCTAACACATGAAATGTATAGGAAAACGTTTCGTGAGCATAGATGCAAGGCAGATGAAAATGTATGTGAATATGTTGTTGAACTGAGCACTTATTTTCATAGCTGGGTGAGTGGATGTCAGGTCACCACTTTTGAAGGGCTGGCAGACCTTTTGGTAAGAGAACAATCCCTTAGCACTTTGCCTGAGGACATGAGGATCTGATTAGCTGATTGACAGTGTGCTACTTCAGAGGAGTTGGGGAAGAAGGGAGACCTATACCTAGCAAGCAGGGCAGTCCTGCACAGGAAAGGGACCCCAAGTACTGTTCACAGGACTAAAATAACCCATGGTGGGCAGCAAAGACTGCCCCAATAGAATCCACCAGTAGCAGGGGAAGCCACTAGTCCAGGTATACGTCCAAGAGCTAGCGTTAAATGATTTGAATGCAACCAGTGGGGCCATGTGGCATACAGATGTCCATGGAGGCAAGGAGGGGAACCAAAAGTGAGGGAGCCAGTAAGTGGGAAAGACAAAATGCCAACAGTGGGTTGTCTTGAGACAACAGGGGTATGGAACTACCATCCTGCAGATATCCTGAGAGGGAAGGATTTGGATGAGGCAGTACTATGTACTTATGCAGTCACATGCAGTGAGGCTAGGAGACAAGAATGTGGGTCCGGTAGCCTGGGGGAGACCCAGACAGACTGCATACTTGCAGCCAGGACTGCTGAGGTGGTTACTTCAGGGAGTGAGCTACACTATAGCAGTGAGACTGAATGTGAGCCGCAGCTGCTTGTGGGTACTGATGTTCCCTTGGACAGGTTAACTGTAAAGGCAGAGGTGAGTAGTAGTACCCAGGCTGACAGTGAGGCACTGCTGTCAGACGATGCCAGACTTCCTGTGGAAGGGGAGCTGGGAAGGGTTAGAAGGAGAGACTTGAGACAGGCTCAGCTCTCAGACCCTACATTGCAAGGCCTGAGGCAGGTAGCTAGGGAGGCACCTGATTCTCAAGGGAAGGGGGAAACTGTATACTGGAACAAAGAGTTACTGTACAGAGAGTGGACCCCTGAGGGGAGGGCTAGAAGATGAGAGAGTACAGTAGTTGGTAGTGGCTAGTGCTTACCATCTGGCACTTCTAGCCATAGTCCATGATATTCCCTTTGCAGGTTATATGGGCATAAAACGTACAAATAGACTTATTATGCAAAACTTCTATTGGCCTGGAATTTCCAGAGATGTAACAGGGTACTGCAGGACCTGTGAGCAGTGCCAAAGGGTAGGCAAGGCAGGAGACAAGGTGAGAGCTCCTTTGATGCCTTTGCCTGTTATTGAGGAGCCATTTCAGAGGATAGCTATGGATATTGTGGGTCCTCTGAGCACCCCAAGTTCCACAGGGCAAAAGTATATCCTAGTGATTGTAGATTATGCTACACAATACCCTGAGACAGTGGCTTTGTTCTCCATTGAGGTAGAGAAGGTGGCAAATGCTTTGCTAGAGATTTTCAGCAGGGTAGGTTTCCCAAAGGAAATATTGTCTGACAGAGGTGCCAATTTTATGTCAGACCTGCTGGCTTGTCTGTGGAAGTCCTGTGGGGTGAAGCACATGAAGATCACCCCCTACCATCCCCAGACTAATGGTCTTGTTGAGAGGTTAAACTCTACAATCAAGTCCATGCTACGGGCATTTGCAGATCAGTTTAAGAGGGAGTGGGACAAATATTTTCCCCATCTGTTGTTTGCTTACAGAGAGGTTCTCCAGGAATGCACAGGTTTTTCACCATTTAAGTTGCTGTATGGGCATAGGGTAAGGGGACCTCTAGATTTAATTGGAGATGAGTGGAAAGGTGAGTGTGAGTCTCACAAGGAGTCTGTTGTGGCATATGTCCTGAACCTCAGGACAAGGCTTACGGAACTCATGGGCCTGGCCCAGGAGAACCTGGTAGAAGCCCAACAACAGAAAAAGGTGTGGTATGACAGGAATGTTCAAGCTAGAGAGTATGCTATAGGGCAGCAGGTGATGGTTCTCATTCCTGTCAGACACAACAAGTTGCAGGCAGCTTGGGAGGGACCCTACAAGGTGGTAAGAAGGGTAAGTGATGTTATCTACATGGTGGAAGTGCTAGGCAGATAGCAAGGGCACAAATTGTACCATTTTAACATGATGAAACCTTACCATGATAGGGAGGCCCTTGTGCTGAGCATTTGCAGTGGATTGCAGGAGGAGTCTGAGAGAGATCTTGAGACTGATCTCCTCAGTGAGGCTCGGGCTGACACCTCAGTGGAAGGGGTAGCAATGTCCCAGCAGCTATCTTCTACCCAGGTTCAAGAAATAGGTTCATAGGTTCATAGGTTTATACTAGGCTATCTGCCCTAAGGCATTTATAAGCCTAGCCCAAATTTTTGTGGCTTACGCCACCCCTTATATGAAAAAATACTGTGCCCATTAGTTTGTTGTGCCTCTGTCCAGCAGTGACACAGAGATGATTCCCGGGCTAAACCTACGATCTCCCATCCACAGGTCTAGATTTCTCTTGAACAGAGTCAGCGAGGTGCTCTGCCTCACATGGACCGGGATTTTATTCCACAGCATAGGGAGTCTCTGAGTGATAAATCTATCCCTCCAGCACGTCCTATTTATATCCGTGCTAAGGTTTAAGTCGCTTGCTCTAGTGGTTTTGGTGGATTTGGATTTTTTGAGGTGGAGCATGTCCATTAATTCCGGGTTGGACATGGCCTTGTATGTCAGGCACATGTCACCTCTGAGCAGATGGTATGCGACTGAATAGAGCTGGAGTTTCTTCAATCTGGCAGCATATGACAGATTTTGGAGTCCCTTTATCCTTTTGGTGAGGAACTTTTGGGGACTCTCCAATTGCTGCAGATGTCGGGTGAGATACATCCCGAATGGGGCATTGTACTCGATCATTGGTCTGATAAGTGAAGAGTACAGGGAACAATGACCTCAGTAGATCTGGATGTGAATCCCTTCATGATCAGGTGGGCAATGTAGAAGGTCTTTCTAACCACTTTAGCAACGTGAGTGTCAAAAGATAGGCCACTGTCAACCTGGGTCCCCAGGTCCCTGATAACCTCTTCTGTGCTTAGTGGATTGCCACCTATATGGTAGCTTGGGGTTACCTTGTTTTTCCCGAAGGGTATGACTATACATTTTTGGCGTTTAACTTCAGGCCATGGCTCTGGCACCAGCTATCTGTTTCCGTGAGTCCCTTCTGAAGGATATCCGTGTCCGATGCACTTTCCACTATGGCCCAGTTTGCAGTCGCCTGCAAACTTTGTCAGCCAAAGTCCTCCCATGTTGGCCTGTACTTCTGAGAAGTAGATGCCAAACAATAGGGGCCAAGGACCAAGCCCTGTGGGACACCACTTGTGACCGGCTTGGAGTCTGACACAGCGCCAGCAACTCTAACCCTGTGGGTTCTGTCCTTAAGCAAGTTTGCAACCCATCTTGTGACATATGGGTTTACATTTAAGCTGGTAAGTTTTTCTACAATACCCGAGTGGGGTATTGTGTCGAAAGCCTTTGCAAGGTCAAGGTAGGCTGTATGGACTGCCTTTCCCTCATCAATGGCCTTGGTGACTGTTTCGAAGAAGTCGACCAAGTTCAAAAGGCATGATCTTCCCTTGACAAAGCCAAACTGGATCGGGTCCAATGTCTGCAAGTCCCCTATATCTTTGTTTATGAGCTCCATTATGATCCTCTCCATAGCTTTGCAGACTAGACTTGTTAAGCTTATGGGGTAATTACCAGGGTCCGTAGAGGTGCCGCCTTTGTGGAGTGGGACCACAGTTGCCGTACGCCACTCCTTGGGCATGTATCCTGTGGTAAGGCTGAGATTAAACAGCTGCCTTATGTGCGGGTTTAATTCCTCATTTAGCTCGTGTAGCACACAGCCGGGGACATCATCCGGTCCCATTGATGCTGTGTTTTTAGCTTTAGAGAGAGCAGCTTTCACCTGCGCATTTGAGATGTCTGGGAGGCTACACTCGGCTGGGATAGTTATCTCTCCTTTAGGGGGGTGAAGTTTGCACTGAACCTGTCTGCCAGTATGTTGGCAATGTCTGTGGGTTCAGTGATTTTTGTATCATTTTGGACTAATTCTGAGCATATCTGGGAGTTTCCACCCAGGTTCCTAACATAGCTGAAAAAGGCCTTATGATTGTCCTTTGAATCCATGGCAATTTTTCTCTCAAAATTGGCCTTAGTTGATTTTATGAGTGCTCGTATTTTTTACTAATAATGATCAGGGGTGACTTCCTTTTATGGATTTTGTTCTACCATGTAATAGCTTTCTCCTCTTATTGTAAAGTTTGTTAATGGCTGGGGTCCACCAGACTGGACGTTTGCCCTTTGTGGAAAGAGTCTTGGTTTTATTTGGGATTGCCTGATCCATGCAGTCCTGGAGGTGTTCATAGAAGGCATTTGTAAGGGCTTCTGCAGCTTGGGTTGTGGTTTCCACTGGCTCAGGGGCCTTGAAGGATACCACACCAGTCTTGAGTAGTGTGAAGTTTGCTTTAGAGAAGTTCTTCACTATGGTCTTTTGTTTGGGGTGGGGGCGGGATGTGGATTTCCAGTGAGATTAGTTTATGATCAGATCTCACCAATGAGGGATATACTTCGTGTGGAGCATTTTGTCCCCATGTTTGTGACAATGAGATCTAGTATATTTTCTCCTCTCATGGGAACAGTGACTAGCTGTTCCATGGCATTTGAATTTATGAACTCCAGGAACCGTTGGGCTAGAAAGTTAGGGCTTGAGTAATGTTCCCAGTCTATATTCGGGTAGTTGAAGTCACCCAATATGATGGTGTTTGGAGATACATTTATACCCTCCAGTGTTTTCAGGAAGGCTGTGTGGGGTTCCTGAGTTTGAGAGGGTGGCCTGTAGCATGCTACAATTTGTAGAGCAGATTTGCCTATGGTTAGTTGCACCTGGATGGTTTCAAGCTTAGGCGTTGCCACCAACCTGGAGGTGTGGGTATCCTTTATGAATATGGATACACCCCTCCTTTTGTGGTGTGGTCCGGGTTTTGGGGCGGAACGCATGATATGAGGTAAAACCTAATAGTGCCGGGGTGCTCTCAGGAGCCTTGAACCAGGTTTCAGTTACAGCACAGATATCGATGTTCTCCATACTGAGAAGGGCCTCGAGTGCGTGCATTTTGAGATTTAGACTTCTGGCATTGAGCAGCATTACCCTCAGTTTCTTCCCATTTTTGTTTTCTAGGGTGGTAGGTTTAGAATTTGAGCCTTGCCTAAAAAGGCACTATGGGGTGGCAAGAGCCTTAGCCAATATCCGGAATCCCAGGGTGACAGGTGCAAGCCGTCCCTTGAAGCAGCGTGGCTTGTCAAGCATGTCATCCCAGGCAGATAGACACTGGATCCCCTTTGAATGACACCAGACATTAAGCCAATTGTTAAAGCTGATCATCTTGTCTCTATATTGTGGCATCATTCTTGGTGAAGGAAGGATACTGCTCAGGGTTAGGGTCATACCTGCCTGGGCTACATAATCAGAGAGCTCCTCTATGTCTCTTTTCATGTAGTCCAGGGAGGTACGTCTCAGGTCGTTCACACCAGCATGGACAATGACTGTGTCATATTTGTACTTGCCGTGGAGTGACCCGAGTGCTTGTGTTATGTGGTGGATTCTAGCCTGATAGGCAGCTTACTGTGACCCTCTCCTTGTTCAGCCTGGTGAGTGGGACGCCAGTGTGTCTGACTATGGAGTCACCTATGACAAGTATGTTTGGTGTTGTATTTGGCCTTAAGGGCTGTGACTGCTTTGCACACTGCTTTTGTGGTTTATGTGTTGCTTGTGGGGTGTCTTGAGGTAGCAGTTGTTTGGGTGTCTGCTTTGGAGGCCTCTGCTGTTTAGGTAAATTTTACTCAGAGCCTCCGAGTATGTCTTTGTGTGTTTATGTGTTTGATTCAGTGGAGTGGTAGCATTATGTGAGGCTGGTTTTGTGGTGTGTGTAGTTGCCTTCTCCTCCTGTCTGGTCTTGCCAGTCCTGAGTTGAGAGAGCTCAGCCTCCAGTTTGGCTAAATAGCTGCATCTCTCGCAAGTATTTGTGTTATGTGGGAGGAGGAGAGGGTTGTCTGTGTACATGAGGCAGTTATAACATTGCCTCAAGATTCCCAGATTCACCAGCTGGACCGGAGAGGAGATTGACAACTGACCTTTGGACATGCTAGAATAATATTGGGAAATCCTTAATTGAAAACAAGGGCCAGTGGGGAGTGAGGGTGTAGTGCTTTTAATTTTTAGTGCTGACTTATATAATTGCTTTAGTGAGCAAGTGCCAGGTAACTTGAGTGCAATGTGTTACAAGTAACTAAATGCAAAAACGACAAACAGTAACTTTCTTTCAAGTGAAACAAGGAAATAAGTACATTAAGCAATGCAGATATCACTAGTGATCCTCAGAAGCGCTGAGAAGTTGCGTATTAGGTGGAATTAGCTTCCAGGGAAATAACAAGCAAACAAACAACAAGCATATAAACAAAGCTAGATTCAGCAGGCCTGGATCTAGTCTATGCTAGAGCAAACAAGGTGTACCAATTTCAGTAAGATACAGTTCAAATATTCAGGCACTATAAACCTTCAACCAGAAATTCCCAGCTCAGAAGGGCAGAGTCCAGCCTCTTCTCCCACAAGAGTGCAGACCACGAACCTTCTTAATGTAAAATAACTGGCCTGAAGCCCAAGTGCCTAAACCAGAACTAATACACTTGGACACTGGGCTCTCAATCAGCAGTTCCCAACTTAGAAGGATTAAAGCTACCTGTCCTGCCACCACAGTGCTTGCCACAAACCTTCCTAATGTAAAACAACTGGTCTGAAGCCCAAGTGCTTAATCCAAAAGACTTGAATGATAGCTACACTTTAATCAAGTTACAACCAAGCAGTAATAAATACCATTGAATACTTTAGAGAATGTCTGGATTAGTGCTCAAGTTACACAAACAAAGCTAGATCCAGCAGGCCCAAATCCAGTCTATGCCACAGCAAACAAGGTGCACCAACTTCAGTAAGAAACAGTTCAGATATGCATGCACTATAAGCCTTTAACCAGAAATTCCCAGCTCAGAAGGGCAGAGTTCAGCCTCTCCTCCCACAAGAGTGCAGACCACAAACCCTCTTAATGTAAAATAACTGGCTTGAAAGCCCAAGTGCTTAAACCAGAATTAATACACTTTTAGAATAACAGACACTGAGCCCTCAATCAGCAGTTCTCAACCTAGAAGGATGTAAGCTACCTGTTCTGCCACAACAGTGCAGACCACAAACCCTCTCAGTGCAAAACAACTAACTGGTCCGAAGCCCAAGTGTTTAAACCAAAAGGCTTAGAATGAGTTACACCAAGCAGTAATAAATACAATTGAGTATTTTAAGATGATGCAAAAGTAAAAGATGTAGGTAGAAACACAAGTACAGTAAAAGCAGATGAAATTTTTTTTTTTTTTTTTTTTTTCTGAACAAGTGCTGAGATCAAAGAAACAGATTTGAGTGCTGAAACTAGAAAACTGGCTAGTTATAAGAAAAAAAAACAAGCTAGAAGGCTTCCCTCAAACACAGAAGGGCTTGGGGGCTCAGAAGCCTACAAATAGTCTGTACCACTTAACAAGAAAGGCAGGAAATAAGCTTAATTTTTTTTTCTATTTCCCAGATGCTCTCTTTGTACACAGTAGGAGTGCCTGAAATCAGAATATGATCTCACTGCACTCAGTTGAGTGAGCAATGAGCAGTGAGTGAGAGGCAGGCTGAGGGGCGGGCAGTTTCAATGCCACTAAGATTAACACCAAAACAAAAACAGGGCGGGTGGGTGGGAATAACTGAAGAGCAGAATAACTTCAGTTAAATATTCCTTCAACACTCCTTCATACACAGTTTAAATCAAATTAAATACTGTATTTTTTTAAAAAAAAGTGCAGATAAAGGTACTTAAATTCTCTTATACGTCCAGTTGAATATAACCAAGTTCTTAGCTGGCCAAGCTGAGGTTTTAAAGCAGGAATTATTTCACATGCACCAGTTTAAATATGCAAGGACAGGAAATCAAAGAATGTGGCTACCCCCACACCTGTAATTACTAGCAAATAACAAAATTCAGCCAACACTAGCTTCAGTTCAAGTTACTGAAGAGCAGAATAACTTCAGATAAATATTCCTTCAACACTCCTTCATACACAGTTTAAATCAAATTAAATACTGTATTTTTTTAAAAAAAAAAGTGCAGATAAAGGTACTTAAATTCTCTTATACGTCCAGTTGAATATAACCAAGTTCTTAGCTGGCCAAGCTGAGGTTTTAAAGCAGTGTTGCAGGAGTTTGGGGGCATGTTCACCAGGAAACCAGGGAACACCCACCTAGTGCAGCACCAGGTGGATACAGGACCCCAAAGGCCTATCAGGCAGGGCCCTTATAGGGTGCCTGAGAGAGTCAAACAGACTCTGTGGGAAGAGGTACAGGAGTTGTTGTAATGAGGGCTGATATAAGAGTCCAAAAGTCCCTGGGCCTCGCCAGTGGTATTGGTGACAAAGAAGGATGGCAGCACCAGGTTCTGTGTGGATTACAGGAAATTAAATAGTCACACAGAGGCAGATGCTTACCCCATGCCTAGGACAGATGAGGCCCTAGAGCAGCTGGGTGGGGCTAAGTATCTTACAACCATTAATCTTACCAAGGGTTACTGGCTTGTATGCATTCACAAAGATGCCCTTTGGGATGAAGAATTTTCCAGCGACTTTCCAGAGGCTGGTAGATCATATCTTAGCAGGAGCAGGAGGGTTTGCCCTTGCTTACATGGATGATATTGCTATCTACAGCCATTCCTGACAAGAGCACCTTCGGCATGTTAGGAAGGTGCTAAGCCAAGCAAATGTCAGGTGGGTACAGCAGAGGTCTCCTACCTAGGACATAGAGTGAGGAGTGGTAAGATAAGGCCAGAACCTGCCAAAGTGGAAGCCATTTGGGCATGGCCTGCACCTGTTACCAAAAAGCGGGTGAGGGCATCATTCTTAGGGACAACAGGATACTACAGAACGTTCGTTCCCAATTATAGTACCATAGCTGCTCCCCTCACAGACCTGACAAGGAAGAACAGGCCAGATAAGGTAGTGTGGACCTCAGCATGAGAGCAGGCATTTCAGAAGCTTAAGGAAGCTTTGGGAGGATCCCCTGTGTTAGCCAGTCCAGACTACAGCAAAGACTTTGTTGTGCAGGTGGATGCTTCAAACGATGGGGTGGGGGCTGTACTTAGCCAGATTTCTTCAGAGGGAGAAGAGCACCCATTGGTTTATCTCAGTCGTAGGCTCCAACCCAGGGAGGAATGCTATGCAGTGATTGAAAAGGGATGTCTAGCCATAGTGTGGGCACTGCAAAAACTTCAGCCTTATCTGTATGGAAGAAGATTCACTTCTGATGACAGATCACAACCCTCTAACATGGTTAAACAGAGCCAGTCAGCAAAATGCCAAGTTGCTAAGGTGGAGTCTGGGGTTGCAAGCATATGATATGCCAGTGCAGCACCGCAGTGGGAGTAGCAATGCCAATGCAGATGGGGTCTCAAGACAGGGAATGGGGTGAGGTACACCCAGATAGACCTGACACTCTCAAGCGATGTTTCTCAAGGGGCACTTGAAAAACTTGCTTGAGTTCCCCGAGGGGGGTGTGACGATTGAAAAGAGATGGGTGAAGGCTGCCAGCCTAGTCAAATAGAATTTGATATATAATTCTGGCATTTGTAAATAAATGTAAAATACAGGCATGTTTTCCTGAGTGTAAAAAAGTACTGTGAAATGTGGAACTGCAAAATATGTAACAACATTGCACTCTACTGGCCCAGTGAAGCATGTTGTGACCCTTTCATGTTAGAATTTGGCTCCAGTGAGTCTGGGTGAAGTTTTCATGCCCATTGTTTTAAGGCTAAAGTTTATGACCAGAATTTAGATGTGGAATGTGCTTTATTGCTCTGGTTTCTGTTAGAGTATACATGTGAAATGACTTGTATTGTTGTAAGTTTCTGAGCAGGTGTTAGATTGCTAAATAATGCAGTTTGTGGCCTGAGAACTCCATACTAAGTGTCAAAAATGATGTAATTTGGGAGGGCCTTAGAGACATGTTTGTTAGTAATGTTTAAATATTATTTCTCACAAAAGACTGAAAGCATTTTGATCTTAGATATCTAACTCAGCACTCTGCCTTATGCTCACATGTATGTTTTAGCACTGTGATTTCTTGTAGGAATAGTTAAAGCTAGTAAAGGTTAATTAGGTATTTTTCTTTGAAATCAGACCTGTCTTACTGTATTATTTTAAGTTTCTGTGTGATCTCTGAACTCTTAGATATCTCTGTGGTGTAGTAGTATTGTATTGTGTTTTAATTATTTATTATTAAATATTTAAAAAACTTTTACCTGTGGCTAGTTTATGTAGAGATAAATTATGCTTTAGAGTACATTATATATTTATAGAGTTTACAGTCTAAGCCCTTCCAATAAGCAAAGACTGAATAGTCGCATTACCACTGGATAATAATATTGCACAGTAATAACTGGACACCCTTTTAAGGGCCTTTTAGTAGCTGATATTATTAGCTGGGTGGTGGCAGGGATTACTACTGTATTGTCTGGGTAAAAGGGGCACAGCTGGAGAATGTGTGTCAGCCTTTCCCAGAAGTGTCTGTGAAGTTGTATAAATACTTACCTCAAAGTGTGTGTATGTTGTGTCAGCTACTTGGGCAGGGACATGAAGCACTGGTTGGACAGAGAGGGTACAGGAGGTTTTAGCTTGCCCAGCTAGTCTGAGACCTGGACTCTATAGCTGTGCCAGTGGGGAATCTTATTGGGGACCTGGTGAGCAAGGGAGCAACCAGCCCCAGACTGACTGTGATCTCTGTGTGCACTTAAGGGAAATTGTACTTTACTGTGTGTATTAGTTAACCTTTCCTGTCTTCTATGAGATGACCTCCCTGGTGTTAGTGGTGAAGATAGACCTCCCTGGTGTTAGTGGTGAAGATTGAGACTCCTTGATTGCTGGGCCAGAGCATGGTCATCACCGAGGCATAAAAGACCACCCTTTTTTAACACCTACTAAAATATTTCTTTCTTTAACACCTGTTAGACTTTTCAGTATTTTAACTCATAATTTCATTTACAAAGACATTATATGCAGTCTGCTAGTAACTTGATTTATCAGAATTTTTGGGGAAGTTTTAGTGTAAACTGTTTACCATAACTGTCTTGCCAATTTGGTTATGTAGATTACTCAAACATACATTTGTCAGTGTCAAGAGATTGGCTTGGATAGTCACAGCTCACTTCCCTCCTGATACCAACTTTTTTATGTACTGTTTACTCACAGTCCTTAGCAAAGGAGTGTTAGTAAAGCCAGTGGGAAAACTAATTATCTCTTCCCCATGGATGAGTGAGTCACAGTCATTCATTTTCATCTTCCTCCTCATCCTGGGTCTTCCAGTAGCCAAGCCACTATTCGAACTTGGGTCATTGGAATGCAATCAGGACCTTATCTCTTTGTCCCACAGAGCTGGCTATTCAGTGACATTATTTAATGAACTAAAGTAGCAAAATGCAAAAATGTTGACAGAAATGTAAAGCTGCAAATTTACCTTGGAACAGACCTGTACATTAACGGTGCCACCATTTATGAGCTGGGTGCAACTTGTGTGTCCATATGGAAACTGCATTTATTACATTAAATATTTAAAATGTTAAACTCAAAGGTATTTGCCATTTTTTAATGAAGTTGATGCTTTATGCAGTTATTTCAATAATTTTGGACCAGACTTTTATAAAGCTTATTTTGGGACCCAAATTCCAGTACTGGCAATGGAGGGGACAGACCAGGGGGATAGAAGTGAGTTACCATTGCTATCATGCCATTCCTGTGGTGAAGGGAGTCAGCACTGACATACTGCTTATGTGACACCATAAAGGGTGCACTGGGAGTAACATCCAACAGGAATGGGCCTGCTGGGCACATGCCAACAAGAAGTGGATTGCACAGTCTATAGAGATGTGTGTCTTGCCACTCATTTTTCCTACATGGGCAGCATATAGTGAAACTCAAGAGCGACATCATGGAGTCTGGCAGGGGGAGTCTGCTGTGTCCATCAGGTCTGCCAGGATCTCACCTTTATGGGAAATGAATGGTCTGCTTAGGCCCCTCCATCCAGGAAACAAATGAGCTTTATGTCTCTTGTCTAGGCTGGGTGGTGTCTGGCTGTCTCTCCTGGAGGGGGAATTAACAGGTTAATTAAACAAATAAACAGGAGCAGTTGGGAAAGGCCCAGGGTACAAAGGAACTAAATAAATAATTTCACATTGAATTATTAATGTGCATTTCTATAGCAAAAAAAGGATTTTCAAGTCATATTTAAACATTTTTTCTTGAACAAAATTGTACAGTGATAGTATCATAATTTAAAATATGGGTACTGTATATGGAATGCTGAGAATATGGTCCAAAGTTTAAAAATTATTCAATTTTATAATCATCTGTTTCAAGTCCAGTGTGACTATGCTGTAACCACAAAAGTGCATTGTAACTGCATTCTTCTTTTTGCTTTGAACTCCCAAAGAATTAGGATATGTTTTGAATTTGATAGAACACAGGGTACAGGTTTAAATGTAAAGTATAGCAAAGTAATGTGGCATCATGGGTCCAGTGCAAGAGCTCAGCTTAGGGTACACAGAAATACTTAAGAACTGACATTGCCTCTGGGAAGGTGGCTGAGCATACACCAGTACTACGTCAAAGAAATCCAAGTATAGATTGTACTGGAGCTGGAAACTGAAGCTGATGGTTAGGGAATATTTTCTAAGTATTAATGCATCACACTTTAGTTTTAAGTAATTATTAATGAGTCAAACTTTATTTTCAGAAAATAAAACTGACAAGTTGATCGCCACGCTACCATTGAAGCAAATGGGATTGCTTACATAGTGGGGAATTGGACATGTCACTGTAAAGGGATTTGGCCATGATTACAAACTGTAGTTTATGGATACTTTGTTAATTATATAAAAATGCACTTGTGGCTTCAGATGACATTTTGTTATTATTTCAGGGAAGTGTCAGATGCATACCCTAGAAAGCCAGAAGTGGGAATTAAAACACCTGCAGGTTGTTTTCCCACCCTAGTGTTATCATAGTACTTCACTGTGTCATTGGGTGGGGAAACTGCAACAGGCATGTGAAGAGAATTGCAAACTATTGTGTAATTGTGGTTTCTCCCACCCTAGTGTTAGTATAGTATCTCATTGTGGGAGTGGATGGGGAAACTGCAACAGGCATGTGAAGGCAATTGCAAATTATTGTGTAATTGTGGTTTGATAATGATTGTTTTCATTTATATTGCATTAGATCATGATTATGGTAAAGACAACTACTAGCAAGGTATGCATGACCATGACTTAGTGGTTTTGGAATGTCTCTGAAAAGCACATAGATTTTTTTCATCAGCTATATCCACAACAGGTACACAGCATCATATGGGGAAAACCTAATCAGCAGCCTTGAATTCACATGGAATCCCTCAAGGCTTTGTCTTAGGACTGCACTTTACCATTCTTGTTAAAAATGTAGTGTTAAAGTCTACCACTGTGCAGATCGCTCTGTATTACTGTTTACAGCAGATACCATCACAACCTTCAGTATCCTGTCTAAATCACCCCAACAAACCATACCAAATCAGTAGGCATGGAAACTGACAATATCCTGAAATTTGATATTCACATTGCCCAATCCATTAGTTCACAAAAAAACTAGGTCTCGTATATAGAAACAACAGATTTCTGACAAATTACACAAAAGCTACCATTTCTAGAACCCACATCCTGTCAATTCTCCTGTACGCCTTCCCAATCTTAACCAACCTCCACAAGACAGATCTAGCCAAACTCAAAGCCTGTTATAATAAAATCTCCAAGTTTGCCACTAATGCCTCATACAAGTCACATCACTGCTCATCACTTAAGCAGCTCAAGTGGCTTGAACTCCCTCAACTACTTCTCTTTAATCAACTTATCTTCACCCGCAAAATACTCTATCAATCAGAAAAAAAAAACCTGCGCTCAGAGATATCATTCAGCCATATTCAACTTCAAGACCCCTTCGCTCCAGCAACAAACTACTTATCTCAGTACTTATAAATCAAAGTGCATCCATTTCACAGACGTACACAAACACACACGCGAGCGCTCGCGCACACACACACACACACACACACACACACACACACACACACACACACACACACACACACACACACTCTCTCTCTCTCTCTCTCATGACAAGGGCATAGAATATGGCCATCACATTCATCAATCCATAACTAAAGTAAACAAATGCCATGTTAACTTTACACAGGTCCAAAAGTTCTTAGCCAATGAACTATGAATGAAAGTATCTTTTTATTCTGTGTTCTTCTCTATATTCCTATATGGATAAATTCTGCTCACTAACTTAGCTTCAATTAATTTGAGTAAATTTGCATATCTCTGTCATAAAGTACTCAAATCTACAACCAGCATGCCTTGCTGAAACCACACTATATTCCACTAAATAACCCACACTGGTATTCACTTGTAATGAAAATGTAATTCTCCAGAAGACCCTTGCATATAGAATACTGTTCAAGGAAACAGCTGTATCAGTTAGTCAAGAACTGTTTCAACAGCCTTAATATCTACTAGCAGTCTTGCATTGCAAGTATGCAAGTCCAACAATCACTACCGTGACTGAAATTATGCCTATTGAACATATTTCCTCCAACTACCAAAAAATGCATCTGCATGTAGCTGTCCTCACCTATCAGATGCCTTCATCCATTTCAATTTTTTGTAACGTTGCATAATTCCTCTTTCTCTTCCTTCCTTCCTCCTTTTACTCCTCAGTATCTATTCTTTTCTCTGGAACCTTCAATGCATAAAAATCATGCCATGCTGTTAGATAACTGTAAATCTGTAAATTATGAACATTATTTTCATATGCATTACACTCCCTTTCTTAAAACAGAATCTCTGAATTATCTTTTTTCTTGACTATATGTAATTGGTTATACCATGCTTGGATTTTTGAATGCTAATATATATCTATGTCTATATAGCTATATAAATCTCTCTCTCTTTCTCTCTCTCTCTCTCTATATATATATATATATATATATGTATACACATATGTGTGTGTGTGTGTTTACCCCATTCCACTGGAGATTCACCAAAGCAGAACCTTCTCTTAGACAACCCTTTCCATATCTTTTTTTAAACTCTCCTAAGAAGTTGACTGTAGTGTAATCCTCCCCAAAGTCATATTGAAAAGGTAGGCAGACATTATTATTGCAAAAGTGTGCAGCTAGGAAGTCATCTGGGTGGAACCTCTTACCCTGTGATATTTGGTAATTGCCTGTCAATGTGCTCATTGAAAGGAAGTGCATAAAAGGCAAATGACTGCTTACCATTAGTAAACTATTTGAGCTATATTCCCCCTCTTATAACCTCTTGACTGTGTGCCCTTGTGAATCTACACTAGAATCTTTAACTGTAGGCTGTGCTTCAGTTAGATAAAATCACATGTGAGCTTCTTTAAACTGTTTTGTTCTTAAATTACCATCAAAGATAACCTGACACTGTTTGTGTTTAACAAGTCTTTAGTGCATTCACTTGCAGGATATAGCTTTTCTTCATGTTTTTTTTTTTTTTACTCGTATAGTTTTTATTTTCAAATAATATTATGAAACTTACATAGAATATTATATATAACATATAACTATTTACAATATTTACAGACAGCCTGACATCAATAATATTATCAATTCTTCCCAGTTACTGAACAGATGAAACAATATATAGTTATCAGAGTTTATCCGATTTTTGTTGCAAAGTATCAATCAATGAGAAGACTTTTTTCCATGGATTGTTTACCAATGGCCTCGGATAAATCCTTAGTTCTTTAATTTTGATTTCCATCAAAACTGAACTCTTCAGTAAAGCTAAAAAGTCTTCCGTAGTTGGTGATGTATTTGAATTCCATCTTCTAGTCGTGTATTTCTTAGAGATTGCAAGTATTGTCCATAGTAAGTGTAGATGTGTTCTATTCAAATGAGGACCTTCGTTTACATTCAACAGAATCAAAGCTTTAGATAAAACAAAGGATTCATTCAATAAGGCACATAAGAAATTATTGACTCCATTCCAGTATGGTTTAATATTAATACATTTATAAAATATATGATTCCAATCAGCCGTAGATACCTGGTTACATCTCCAATATTTTCCATTTCATAGCTAATTTTAGTAGTTTTATCTGTTGTTAAAAATGCTCTATATAAATATTTCCATTTAAAGATTTTCCAGTACTGTGTATTAGATATATATTTTACTGATGGTAAACTGTTTGATTTGATTTCTTTAGTTATGTGTAATGAATGACCTTTAGTGATATATTGCCAATAGGATGCTTTAGGTGTCATCTTGTAAGTTAATTCTTTACGTATATAGATTTGAAATACCACTTTTCATGTTATGTTCTTTATATATAGTTCCATATAAGTAATTTATAAGTTTTTTGTGTATCTTTAAAGGAAGAACTATTAATTGCTCTGCTTAAGTCTTGAGAATATACTAAAATGCTTTGTAGGGTTAACCAGTCCTGAGATGGAATTCCAAAAGTTGTTTTTATCATTTGCATATCTATAACTTTTAGTTTTTAATGCGAGGTTGCCAGCAAATAAAGTTTTTTCTTCCCAAGAAGTAAATATTTCTCTATAAATTTTTTGAGGATATTTTTTCTTCATGTTGTGATACTCTGGAACTCAGCCTTCTTTCCACATATGTAAGACAACCAATTGATTTGTGCTATAGTGTATTTGTTGCCTCTTTGCTTCAGTCTGCTCCCTTAACCCAGTTTTTATCCTGTAAACACAGCATTACCCTTATGCCTCTATAATGACTCCCATTACTCATTCTACACTATACCCAGCTTCCCAATGACCCACATCCCATCTGTGAAATTAATTCTGTCCCGCTCTTTAATCTTCTTATTGAATCTCTCACTCCCTGTAGTGTGTACAATGCCTGTTAATATTCCTAACTACCTTACCAAAGCATTCACTTCAAATCAGTGTGAGTAAATAACTTGCCTATCCTTCCAGCCAACTCTGTCTCATTAATCAGACATCAGCACTAGTAAATATTTTTGTATTATCTGCTTATGAAACATACTCCTTGTCTTGTCCGATATACGTGACTTACAGTCTATAGAACAAGTTGTACCCCATCCCAGCATCCACCTCTATGCATATATTTTTGCTTACATTTTATTCAAATGCTTGTAATGTGGAGTTTTCCCATGGGTCAACTCCTTCAAGGAGCTTTGCCTAGACAGGCTTCCCAGGTAAACAAAGTCAAATAAATAAATACATAAATACAATATAGCTGTCAGATAAATTGTAAAAAAAATGAACAAGCACAGGAATCTGTCTAGTTCCAACCTCACCAGTACAACTGTTGAGGAAAAAATAAAAAACAGAGAAACTAGCAGTCTTAGAATTTTGTTGATGAGCTCAGTCACAATAACTTAAAAAAATCATGAAACCCAGGTAGTTTTCCAAAGCAACAAGCCTTTATTTGTCACAGACAAGAGATCCTCAGTAACAAAAATGGTTTGTCTCAAATGAAAGTTTATTGCTTTGGAACACTACCTGGGTTTCATGATTTTTGGAAATTATTTTGACTGAGCTTATCAATGAAATTTTAAGACTACTAGTTTCTCTGTTTTTTATTGTCAGCTAAATTGTAATCTGGACTTCTCGTCAATACCAAGTGACTATAACAGTTGTATTTGTGGTGAAAGTCAACTCACAGCTTCCTTCCAAGGAAATTTAGGTGGCAGATAAATTCCTAGTCTTTCTGTCTCTCTTATATCCCCCTGTCCATTTCAGTACATCCCTCTGCATACAGCAAAGGATATTTAGGTAACAGATCATTTTTATCTCCTCCCCATCCCTCTTTCTCACAATCACTCTTTTTCTGTCTTTCCAGCTCAGTACATTCATTTCTATATATCCAAGAAAATTTAGGTGGCAGATGTATTCCCACTGTCTCAGTTTTATTATCTCCGTCTCCATCTCTCTGCATTTTATCCGCTTCCAATACAAGTCCGCCAGCCATCCTACATCATTCCGTGTGGATCTAATCACAACATAAAACACATTTCTATGCTAATATTCCCTGACCTCTTTTTACACACAGTACTCCACGTTCACAGTCTTCCCTTTCCTGTTTGTATAGT
Organism: Protopterus annectens; assembly: GCF_019279795.1. Taxonomy (NCBI): domain Eukaryota; kingdom Metazoa; phylum Chordata; order Ceratodontiformes; family Protopteridae; genus Protopterus; species Protopterus annectens. The sequence continues at coordinate 221,561,472 of NC_056749.1, forward strand.
CTTCCCCTTCCATTCTGAATAACCCCAAGTCACAATTATGTTTTCCTTTGAACTGATGATTCACCTCATGCCTTCCTTATAAACATCCCTTTTTTCAGGTTTCTCCCTCATTTCTGGGCTAAGTCCATTATATTCTTCCCTAATCATACTTCATTGTATCATTTTATGTATTACCGACCCTAAAGAGCAAGGAAACTTCTCAGGAACCATATCCTTGCCCAACAGCTGCTGCCAGAATATAACACCAGCCTTCTACGTCACAGAAATTACCCCTCTTTTCATCATCCCATACAATCTTAAGAAACATAACTTTTCCATTTTTCAACACATGCATCACAATAAACAAATCTCACTCCCCCTTTAAAACATAAGCAGATTCTTACTCTCACCCCACCACACACAGACACACACACACACACACACACACACACACACACACACACACACACCAGCATTGTGGGCTAATTTACATAACTCCTCCTCTGTGTGGATTATGTAACCCAACCTAGGTCCAGCCTCTAAGCACTCCATGCACCACCCCCCCTTCCTTCATCACCTAACTCACAGTTTAACCAACCCCTTACAATAACACTTATCAAAGCCAGAAGTATTAACAACAAATACAAACTTCTTGAAGAATGAGTACAATTCCACAATCCTGACATCCTCACCATTACAGAAACATTGTTTTAATCTGATAATAGTGGAATGCCACATGGTTCTTTTCTTAGCCATATACTTTTTGTCATCTACAATCTCCTTTCAGACTTCTTAATGTTAAAGACCATTCTGTATGCAGGTGTTCAAATCCTTTCTGAAGAAATTAAAAATTATTCTGCCATTTAGTCATTACATCCTTACAAAACCGGATTTGGTTTTTCAACAGTAATCTCATTTTAAATTATTTCAGAACATAGATAATTACATTTCAAGCACCACATCCCAGCATTATAACTGGCAGATATCTGGGGTTATGTCTTTCAAATCTGTAGGTGTTGGTCAGCTCCACTGACATTAATAGTTAAAGCTATGTCTATGACCTGGTTGACTCAGATTTGACTATTGGGAAAAGAGTGATGAGGTATGGCATACTAACCTCTTTCAGAAGAGGGGCTAAATTATGCACACAGGGCACCTTTTCGTGTGAAGTCTGTACACCATGCAGCAGTGCTCACTCTTGGGAACAGGGCCTTCTGAGGACTGTCTCTCTTGCAAAAGCTGGTGACATTCCCTTGCTAATGCCCACTGCATGTAAAACTCCGAGCATACTACTGGACATGGATAGTGCATGGCAAGGCCTTCATACAGAAACCTTGTATGATGGTAGCATTTTCTTCCACTGAAGCTTCATACCTAGGAAGAATGAATGGGCTATATTGCTCTTGTCTCCTGGGAAAAAACTGGGACAGTTAGGTAGGTGGGGAAGGATTAATGGTCACTAGGAAACTAGACGAAAACTAACTAAAAAAATGACCCATCGCCAAACTTCCACCAATATGTAGACATCAGGGTGACTAAAGCCATTTCCAGACTTGGGCAGTATTACAAATATGCCTGTTATCTTACACAAGATTCCAGACACAGTATTGCCAAATCACATCCTAATGCCAAAAAACTGAGTGCACTTTTTTCTGTCTTAGCAATCTGCAGTTCTCAGAACACAACCACTCTACAAAACAAGCAAAACAAATACATAGATTCAGCATTTTTTATGATAGTCACATATACACACCACATCATACTCCTAAAATCCTGAAATATCCTTTGAGTGAATGAGCTAGTCTCCTGTTTGCCACTTCCTCTTCAAACTCATCTACCTTGAACTTTGCCTTTTTCTGGCAAGCAAATTAGCTATAAACAACAATCAACACCTTGTCATGAATAAGCCCCCCCCCCAGTATATAGTATATACCTATGAACCTAAAGAACACCACACACACACACACACACACACACACACACCTCTTGTACCCTTACTGCTGCAGAATACTCTTTCTCCAATTTATCCTGCTGAAACACTGTCCCAGCCAAAACAAGTGTCTCCTCCTTTGTTGCACTTTTTGCCCAACTCTCCACCTCAGTACAATGCATTCTTATTTATTCAAATGTTTATGCATTCATCCATTTATTTTGTTTATTTATTTTGGAGAAGTACACTAATCACAACTGATCCTGGGTGACACAGTGGTGCAGCAGTTAGCATTGTCGCCTCACAGCAAGAGGTTCTCCGATTTGATTCCCAGCTGGGGTGCCTTCTGTGTGAAGTCTGCATGTCCTCCATGCACTTGCGTGGGTTTCCTCCTGGTGCTCCGGTTTCCTCCCACATTCTGAAGACATGCATCTGGAATGCTTTTACCTGGGCCTCTGCTGAAAATGGGCTCTGTCCAAATCAGGCTTTCCCAGTAAACAAATATAAAATAAAAAATAAGAAATTATCCTTTCCAGGCTCAGCCCAGACCTTGCAAAGAGAAAAATGAGCAAAGTACAAACATTGCCAAAGCAAGTATCTTACAATGCATATATATTCAACACAGCTATTCCTTGTAACATCTTACTTTTTAATCATAGTTTAAAGTTATTTACAGAATAGCATGGAGATGAAAAGGGGGTTGGGAGAAGATTTGTTTGGATATTTGTAAGTCCCCATTAAGCTATACTCAGTATTAACAATTTTCAAAGCTCTTAGCAGTTAGCTATACTAATTTATAAAAGTTTAGATTTGTGAAAAGGGTTTCAGCTTTGTATGTTTCCTTATATGTAATATTGTTGTCTGCTACTTCATAGTATGCTTTTATAATGTTACATGATTGTAACAGTATTGTATATGTTATAGCAGTATAGCTTCAGTTCTGCAAGCTCAGTATTTTATGTCTGCCTTTTGTAAGATGAATATCAGATTTTGTCCATATGCAAGTTTTACTTACTTTGTTGTCTAGAATTGTTTGTGCTATGTGGGCAAAGTCATTGCTGAAAAGGACTGTTTGCCACACCCTCTCAACCGGTTTACAAATGTAAAATATGTAAATAGATGAATGAATGAATAAATAAATATGCACTGAATTTTAAATTAACACTTTTACCATGTACCTCTATTGCTTGCTTTTGGAGAAAGCCTGCACTGCAAATGGAGATTTGCCCAGCTGGTCTTTCAAAGTGAACAAAACCAAATATGTTTATAATTTGTAAGGGTAAGCTGTCATGGACAAGAGATCCACCACTATTGTTATGAGGACTGTATGGGTCATGGACAGGAGATGATCTACCACTGCTTTAAGTGCTATGAGACTGTATGATTCAAGGACTGGAGATCCCCCACCACTGCTATGAGTGCTATAACGACTATATGGGTCATGGACTACAGATCCACCACTATTGCTATGAGAACTATGTGAGTCATGGAGATCCAGTACTCCTACTGAGATTACATGGATCATTAACATTGCAAGAAACACACTAGTTCACCAGGAACAAAGCAACTGAAGAATCTAATGACCCTTCATTCTTAATAACATTGTAATAAAATAAATAATTCATAACTCCATAATGGACTAGCAATTACAACTTGCCATAAGTCAGTTAAGTAGAGCAGCTAAGCATCTGTATGAACTTTCTATATTCAAGCAAGCATGCTTTTAATTCATTAAATGTAGTACCAATAAATGTCTACAGAATTAATAAGAAAAACTATAGCACTTAAATATTCTTCTTCTCCTTGGTGGTGACAAAGGACAGTGGTCCCTTGGACACTGTACTTTACGGAGAATGGAGTCAGATTCAGAATAATGAACATGCTGTTTCATCAGGCATAACTGCTACTCTTCCCCACCATTTCACATTTACTGATCCACTGTCTGCTGGCAATTTAACTTTTTTATTGAACTGAAGTGCATACACTATGCTTGTCTTATCTAGTAAACCAGCATTCCTTCTGTATTACTTCCTACTATAAACTGACTTGCCATACTTTCCTGCACCTGTTCTTCCCTCAGGCTTACTGATCTTATCCAATAAGCAAAAAAAAAAAAAAAAAATCCAAGATACAAAAAACTAAGAAATTAAAACAAAAACAACTGGCAACTTCACTGAAGACTAAATCCACAAAGTTAAATGAAGCACTTTTCGTCCAAAAACTTCTTTGAACTTCATCAGATCCTAACATTTACAAAAATCAAGTTTAAATAGTCATGTTTAACCATGATTAAAATCAGCTGGTTTCTCTATCTTAAAATTTAAAGGAACAGTAGTTAAAATAGCACTGTGAACATAATATGCATTTTCCTGTTCTTTAAAACTGCCTTTTTTAGCAAGCAAGTGAATACATTTATCGCAGCAGCAATATGGTGAAAATCATATACGAAAATTGTATAAAAATATAGAGTCTCCTCATTTATCTAACCTTACATTATAAACATTTTCAAGTGAAAAATTAATAAGTAAAACATAATTACTATAATGTTGGTACTACAGTATTTCATCTCATTAAACTTTTCAGTTTTAAACAACGTGTGATAGAACACATGTCGTTCAATCCTGGAAAGTTATAAGCATTGAGACAAATTTGCCAGAACAATTCCAACATTTCTAATAATAAGGTGAATGGACCCGCTCCTGGATTACTGTCCACTTCATCAAGTATCCAGAATTTAAATGCATGTTCTGGATATTGTTCTATATGCTTTGCTAAAGCATTGTCCAGTTTGTGTTTATTAATACAATATATATGTTTGTATATGCGGTCTCTCATTCTACGCTCGGTTTTACCGATGTAGAATGAGTCACAATTTTGACATTTTGCCACATATACGTTCATTTTGGAGTTGCAATTAACTTTTCTTCTGTTACTCAAATGTGTGTTGTTTATGTGCAGTGATGCACCTACATGAATGTATTTGCAATAGGGGCAACTACCACATTGTTTCATCCCTATTGCATATGATTGGATCTTGCACTCACCTTCAAATATATTCTTGAGTGTTCTACCCTTCCTAGTTATGAATCTTGGTTCTGTACCCAATTTGTCCATTATTAGTTTGTCCTCTAACAGAATATTCCAATTTTTTATCAGTATGTTTTTTATGTGACAATAATCAAGGTTAAAAGTTCTAATATAGCTCATTGTGAAATCAGTTTGGTTCGTACCTGTCCCATTGATTGTGTCCTGGACCTAATTTTCCATATCAACCTGACTATCATTCATAGAATATTCATTCAACCCCAGTAGGGTATTGTATACTCAGAATGGGTATGTACACACCATTAATTCTTTTCTCCATAACTTCTTCTATTAGTTTGTCAATCAAAGTACTTGGGTATGCTCTTTTTATGAATAATTTTTTCAAGAACTGGCACTCACTATGGAAGTCCTCATCTGTAGACACCATTCTGGCAGCCCTTACTAATTGGCCCTTTACCACCAATCTTTTTTGGTGGTAAGGGTGTGCACTTGTGTAGTGCAAAAATGTGTTTGAATAAGATGGTTTCCTATACATTTTTGCTTGGTATCTCTTTTCAACATAATATTTGGTAAGTTGGACATCTAAGAATGCTATTTCATTTGGGTCAAAATTATATGTAAACACTGAGAAGTCTGTAGTCTCATTAAAATAATCAATGAGATTTTTTTGCCTCTTCGTGTTTCCCTTTTATTAGTAAAAAGATGTCATCCAAATAGCGTGTAAAATAAATTATTTTTGAGGCTATTCCTTCCTTATTGAGTAGAAATTGATGTCCCCAGTAACTCATAACCAAATTCGCAAAGCTAGAGCCACAGGGGGAACCCATGGCTACTCCGTTTTTTTTGCAGGTAATTGTTTCCTTTAAAATAAGTGTAATTGTGGGATAGAACTATGTCTAGAAGTTCTTCCACTAGACTGATGTCATTCTGGGGATCCCCTTTTTTCCTTAGTAATTGACTAACCCACTCTATGCCCAATGCTTGTGGTATTGATGTATATAAGTCCTTTACGTCTACTGTAAGGAAGTTGTACTGTTCGTCATACTTCAATTCATTAATTTTTTGCAGGAATGACCATGAATTTTTACATATTGCTTCTTCTGTTGTTACATATTTTTTAAGTATATTGTCTATCACTTTAGCACATGCATATTTGGCAGAATTCCTGCCACCAACTATAGGTCTAAGTGGCGGGTCAAATAAACATTTATGGATTTTGGGGACCCTAAACATTGTGGGTGCCACTGGTGTTAACACTATCATGTAGTTGTACATGTCTATAGCTATCTTTCCCTCTATGAATAAATCATTAATGTAGATTTTGATACGTTCATTAGCTGTGTGGTATTCATTAAGGGATGTTTTCTGATATGAACTAGAAGCTAACATTGATTCTATTTTAGTTTCATAGTTATCCAAATCCATAAATACAAGACCTCCACCTTTGTCGGGCTTCATGACGCGTACCTTAGCTAATCTTATCAAGTTGAACCATGCTTGCTCATCTTTAGTTAAATTATACTCATAACCCCTGAATCGATTTTCCTTTTGGTATGTTCTCATGTCCAATTCACATATCTTTTCAAATGTATGTAACAAATTGTGCAAATGGGGATTGTATGTACTTGATATTCTATATTGTGCTTGTGATTGTACAACTGCGTTACCCAATAACAATTTTAAATTAAGTTTGCTAACATACATTTTCAAATCAAGAATGCTGGTAGATATGCCCATTCTCATAGCTGGTGTAAAATTCATCCTTTAGCTAAGGTGTTAGCCATCTCAACATAAATATCCAATGTAGAGAATGAGATGAAATACAGTAGTAACAACATTATAGTAATTATGTTTTACTTATTAATTTTTTACTTGAAAATGTTTATAATGTAAGGTTAGATAAATGAGGAGACTCTTTACATTTTTACACAATTTTCGTATATGATTTTCACCATATTGCTGCTGCGATAAATGTATTCACTTGCTTGTTAAATAAGGAAGTTTTAAAGAACAGAAAAATGCATATTATGTTCACAGTGCTGTTTTAACTACTGTTCCTTTAAATTTTAAGATAGGGAGACCAGCTGATTTTAATCATTGTTAAATGTGATTATTTAAACTTGATTTTTGTAAATGTTAGGATCTGATGAAGTTCAAAGAAGTTTTTGGATGAAAAGCACTTCATTAAACTTTGTGGATTTAGTCTTCAGTGAAGCTGCCAGTTGTTTTTGTTTTAATTTCTTATCCAATAAGCATTTTTTTCTACAATTTATCTTTTAAAGCTGTAGATGATAATGTACTCCAAAACCTGTGTGGCATCTGTTTCTTTCACTATTGCTTTCTGACTGAATAGTGTTTAGTGATTTAGGGGTGTGTGTGTGTGTGTGTGTGTGTGTGTGTGTGTGTGTGTGTGTGTGTGTGTGTGTGTGTGTGTGTGTGTGTGTGTGTGTGTGTGTGTGTGTGTGTGTGTGTGTGTGTGTGTGTCTGTGTCTCTCTATATATATACACACACACACACATATATATATATATATATATATATATATATATATATATATATATATATATATATATATATATGCACACACACACACACACACACACACACACACACACACACACACACACACATATAGCTATACATGAGTATCGGACACTGTATCAAACATACAGTGTCCTGACACACAGTAGATTGATGTGGTGGAGACAGACAGGGGTTGACAATTTTGTGAGACTGACAATCCATGAGTAGAGGAATATTTCCTTTCCCTGGGGATTGTGTGATCTCGAAGTTAGTATAAATAATTAGCTGGGCATGCAGGTGGGCTTGTTCTCCTGCAAAAGCACTTGCCGTTGGTTTACTATGCTCTGGGGTAATTCCTAGAGCATGTGCAGAATATGTAATTCTTAGTGTGTTTGACTTTAAGACATTGATCTGTAGGGTGTTGGGATACTGCACATTTTATACAGTGTCCTACATCCAGATATAGATATAGCTATAGATTGTGTATGTGTCTACCAATCAAATGTCGATGTTTAAAACATCAGTCACAAAATGTTGACAATGCAAGCATCAACACCTTACTATGCATGTGCCAAGCATTGACTATTGTGTATGCAACCCCCCCCCCCCCCCGCCATGTAGTATGTTGTGCCTCCCACACCCTGTTAATTATATATACTAACTCTGGGAATGCACAATATCAGGGAAAGGACATATTCCCCATCCCTGAGAATTGTGCAGTCTCACACACAGGTCTACCATCTTTTTATTCAACCAAATTATGTCAGCTATACAGATGTTGACTGTTCAATTAAATTGATTTATTACATATATTACATTTATGTTTTATGTTTTTTACTTCCATTGGTTTGAGCTTTAAGAATGCATAGGTGTATTTTCTTAGCATAGTTTTCTTTTTCTTTTTCATAGCATTTTGGAAATAGAATGAATGTAACTGTTCACTAATTACCACATCTTTGTGCTAGCCTTGTTCCTAAGTTATGGCTGAAAGGGTCGACTATGGATGTGTTACAGCTATCTACTTATCAAATTAATGAGCAAATTAGATATAATCAGATGTCTAAATAGTTGAGCTAAATGTTACCCAGTGTGTTTTCAAGCTATTATCCCATATAGCACAATATTTCGTTGATATAATTCACTATTCAATATTTCATTGTTGCAATTCACTCTAGTGATATAAAACTTTGTTTCATGCTTAAAAAAGGCACTTGATTTTGTGTCCTTGCCTGACTAACAAAATGCCTCTTCTCCAGCGCCTCACTAAACATATCAGGTAGGAAGGGTAAGGTAACTGTCACTGAAAATTGGGTGCTTAGATGGACTTTATACATTTTTTTAAGGTACTCCTCATGGATTTATATAGCCATAGCTGCCTTAAGTTAGAAAGCAACCCAAAAAGAAACTGAGCAACATGAGTTATACAGAATAAAAGCAGTGTCCTAATGAATGAGTTACTGGAGAAGCTAGGCTGTAGTCATGCTAGAGAGAGTAGAACAGACAGAGGGCTAGGTGATAGCTTAAAATGAAAAGGGATTTTATTTTCCTATATGTCAGTATGTATTACACCTTCATTGGTCAGACTGACTGTTTCCTAAACCATATGAAGTACCACAGGCCTTGAATGCATCCACCGTGTGGTAAATGAGGATTATAATATTTTCTGAACTTCATGTCTTAATCATGAGGTTCTGCACTTTTGCTTCATTCCCTCCCTTATTAAGGTACTCCAAGTTAAATCCCGTTTTTCTAGTTTTCTTTTATAGAGCAAGCAAACTATACATAGTGCCATAAAATTCACAGCATCTTCTTTCTAAATTAGAGATTGTTTTACTGACAGACTAAATGTTCTTACTTAGCCTTACCATTACAAGTGTCTAATTATCACAGTATGGTTATTTCTTGTGTTTAAACAATACACTAATCATTTTATTAGTAGTTTTTGTTACTATTCTGCATGCTAAACTGTGGAAATTTCTACACTAATTTATATACTAGAGTTATTTTGTGTTTGTCTCATTATATCATTAACATGCTCTCTCCCTACCTTCCTTCCCTCCTAGCCCACCATCCACTACTCTGCACTAAGGAACCTACCTGGCCATTAAGGATACCCTCAACAATTTCAAGCCGTGTCCAGTTGGATCCAGTTACTGTACTGTCCCAATACCTTACTACGGCCTGTGCAGTATTTTACAAAGTACGTCCTATGACATGACCCTTACTGATAATTATTCACAGCTGTATTTTGCAATTGTACTGAATTAACTTTGGCCCCTGAGTCAGGAATGCTAGCAGCCAGAGTCCTCTCCAAGTCCAGTATTGTCTATCTCTTTCCTTCACTCACTGCTTTCCTTAGCCTTCCCTACTAGTTTTTTCTGCCCTCTGTCACCTGTTGTTATACAACCACTGAACACCAGGTGGCAGTCTAACCAGGACTGTACCCTCACCCCCCTTCCATCTGTTCTAATTTGCCCCTGTACACTATTCTTTCCAGCTTCTCCTCCCTTACCCTCTTGCATAATCACTCCTATATTTCTCTTTCACTGCCCCTAACCTTTACTCCTATCACTGTCTACCATTAGCAGACTAGTATGCAATTTTATTTCCTCTCTCTATCCTTTGGCTACAACTATACCTGCTCCGCTTGAAGTCACTCACCTGCTTCATCTTCTCTGTCTGGGGTGCTCTGCTTACTGATTGTCTCCTTCACTACTTGCTGTATCCCGCTCCGTTCACCCTACGGGCTCACTCTGCTCCCCTACCCTACCCCCAATTCCCACCCACCCCCAGTGCTGTTACATTTATACTTAACAAACCACACCTACTATACTTCCTATCACAACACCACAACTACATAGTTATAAACTCCTCCCCTTATCTCTATACCTTATCAGCACTAACCTACCCTACTCTTCTATAGCTTTTCCTTCTTACTCCTCTGCTTAGCACACTCCCTCATCTCCTCTATCCATTCTCCGCAGCTATAGCCATTACTCTTACATCTATCACTATATTCTTCCTACCCCTCTACCTACTTATCCTTCTATACCATATCAATTAACCTATCCTACACTTCAACTATATTCTAAACCACCTTTGACTTTACATTAACCTTACTCTGCCATTCCAAATGGCCTACTCACATAAGCCTTTGCTTACATACTTTTTTCTGTCTTGTTTATTATTTATATTTCTAACCTCAACCTATACTCCCACTGCCTATGAGCATTATGTGCTGGCCCATAAAGTGTCCCATCTACAAACTCTCCCAACCTTACTTCCCAACTGCCTCTCTCATTGTAACATTACCTCTACCTCAGCTTATCTGCATCCTAAATTCCATAGATGTACTCATGTTACTTACCTCCTCAATAGGTTAAGCTCACCCAAACTTAATAAAATCTTAAAAACTTCTTTGATACTATCCAAAAACATTCTAACAGGTGGTGACATTCATCCTAATCCTGGCCCAACACCACTAACAGGTGGAAACATTCATCCTAATCCTGGCCCATCCCCACTAAATGTCAATCTACAAAAACAATTGCATAACAATGCTTCCTCCTCTTCTAGATTAGATAACTCCCTCAGAATAGCACATCTTAATATTCGTAGTATCAACAACAAAATTAGCCAACTGCATGCTCTCCTTCAAGCCCATGCATTCGACATTCTTTGTCTAATGGAAACTTGGCTAAAACCTATTACTCATGACCAAGAAATAATCCCACCTGGATACAATATCCTTAGATGTGTCCGCACTTCAAAAAAGGGCGGCGGCATAGCAATCTTGTTCAAATCTGAACTCCTTGTTTCCCCCTGTGATGTAGCACTACCCTCAAATACCAATGCTGAGACCCTTACTGTTCAACTCCAAATAAATAGCTCTAAATCAATCTATATAATCTGTTCATATATCCCTCCAGGAAATAATATTACCATCCTAGAAAACATACTTAGTAGCCTATCCACCCACCTTCCTCAAGAAACAATAGTACTAGGAGATTTTAATATAGACTGGACCTTATGCAATTCTTCCAACCCTAAGACCCATATAAATCTACTTGGTTTCACTCAAACAATAAATACCACCACTAGAATCCATAAGCCTAGTACTAAAGAAACTACTCTTGACTGGATACTAATTAATAGTCACCCTGAAACTTACTTGACAGGATCTCTCCCAGATGACATTAGTGACCATATTCTAACCTACATAGTTAAGCAAAAGAAATCTAGCCCCAAAGACAACAATTTTATCACGTATTGATCTAAAAAAACACTTCCAATCTGAGAACTTTATCAATGAACTAAAAGCTGCAATTGGTCATTACTAAAACTACTCAATCTGGATGAAGCTATCTCCTTATTTAATTCTACATTCCTTCAAGTTCTAAATAGCCATGCTCCCATTCACTCCTCCAGAGTCAAGACCAAAATAGCTCCTTGGCTTACAAAACAAACCAAAGAAAAAATGTTCCTACGGAACAAAATTTGGGCAAAATGGAGAACCTCCAAATGCCCAGCAGATCACCTCTACTTTAAACAGTTAAGAAATGCCGTCAAAAAAGATATAATCTTAGATAAAAAGAACTATTATTCCCATCTTCAACATTCAAACTCTAAAAATCCTCAAAAGTTTTGGTCTGGCATTAATAAACTTCTCAAACCAGGCCAGGCTAGAACTCCTTCTCCCAGCTCTATCCCCCATAACAACCCTCTGCAAATAGCAAATGCTTTTAACAACTACTTCATTGAAGCCATTCAAACCCTTACTAAAACACTATCACCCCCTACCCCCACTCCTACACAACATACCAACGATTCTCTGCCCCCCTTTCATTTACAACCAGTACCAACTACCTTTATCTACAAACTCCTTCAAAAACTTAAACCCTGCACCCCTTCTGCTGACTGTCTCCCAGCAGAATACCTTCAAATTGCTGCTAAAGCCATTGCATACCCTGTTTCTATCCTTATAAACAGAACTATCTCAGAAGTTTACATCCCTTCCTTATGGAAAATCTCCCATATAATCCCCTTACACAAAGGAGGTAAATCCACTGATATCTCCAACTACCGTCCAATTGCTTTACTCTCCCCTTTAGCTAAAATCATGGAAAAATGTATCCACCATCAACTACTTCAGCACCTTCTCCACAATAACTTGCTTGCTAATTGCCAACACGGTTTTATGCCCTTTCATAGCACTACATCTGCCCTGCTAACTTTTACTGACTGTATTAACAAGAATCGAAACAACAACTCTCTCTCATCTGCTCTATTTATCGATCTATCAAAAGCCTTCGACATGGTTAATCATAACCTACTTATCAATGCACTAAAAGCCCAATATCTTGACCAACAAGCAATCCTTTGGTTTAAATCCTATCTTGAAAACAGAAAACAAGCAGTACTCTGGGACAATAAACTATCCCCACCCCTCCCAGTGGACACTGGAGTACCCCAAGGCTCTATCCTAGGACCTCTTCTTTTTTCCATTTTTATTAATGATCTCCACACTGCTTTTCCTCAAACCTCCTGTATACAATATGCTGATGACTCTACGCTTATCTGTACTGCCAAGTCTTCCTCCTCCCTCCAGACCCTTACCCAAACTGTATTTAACAAAGTAGAAAAATGGTTTACCCAACACTGCCTCCTCCTTAACTCCAAAAAACAAAACTTTTACTTTTTACTCCCACCCAAAAATCCCCACATATCCACTTTACCATTACCTCTGACAATGGTACTTGTATTTCCCCTGACTCTACTGCTCGTCTCCTCGGCATAACTATTGACCATAACCTCAGCTTCAATGTCCATGTTAACAATACTATAAAAACCATCAATAAAAAACTAGGCTCCCTGTATAGAATAAAACCCTTCCTTACCCCACTAGCTAGGAAATCTATTGCCCAGACTCAGCTTACTTCTACCCTGTTCTATGCATCTGCCATTTATACGAATCTATCTAAGCTTAACCTTTCCAAACTGGAAACTAGCTACAATAATATTACTAGATTTGCTACTGGCTCCCCTTATAGAACCCACCACTGTCTCAACCTTCAACAACTCATCTGGTTAGAACTACAAAACCAACTACAATACAATCAACTGCTGATTGCACAAAAAATTCTGCACCACCCCACCAACACCCCTATCCTATCTAATCAGATCTCCCCATACAAAAATCTTACAACACTACGCTCAGCTAATAAGTTACAGATTGCCAACAATATATCTAATAACAAAGCAGGAGATTCACTCTTTTCCAATGTTGTTGGTAGAATCTGGAATAAGCTTCCAAATACACTCACTTCTCTCTGATCTACACAACTCTTTAAGAAACACCTCGAACATTACCTAAAAAGACAATGGCTTTGTCCCTGCTCAAGGCCTGATTGAAAAATACTCTTCACTTTTTCTCCCCCCACTCATATCATGCTTTATAACAAATACCCCACCTTGAAAGTCATTGACTATCAACTACTAACCCCTTCTTACCTGCATTTTGTCCTTCCTGGTCTCTATTTTTCTTTTTCTTACTTATTGGTTTTTATTTTTTCTCTCAAATGAATGTTGATGCTTAATTACTATGTTTAACTGTTGCCTGATTGTATTTGTAACCCCTCTATTGAATTAAGACATGTTTATCTCCAAAATCTACTCTAATGTCTCTGTACAGTATTCACAAAATTTACTTTCTTTACATATTATGCTGTATAATTTAAGATAGTCATTTTTTCTAAGTTTTTAATGCCTTAATGTATTTGTGCATGGAGCTTTTCTCCCCGGGCCTCTACTGAAAATGGATATGTATCCAGCTAGACTAGCCCGGTCAACAAATATAAAATAAAATAAATAAATAAATAAATCTTAAAATATTTTGTTGCTGTCTGGATTACATGCTCCATATAACAAACTGCTTGGGATGAAACACTTTTGTACATTAAGACCTGTACAGGTATTGTAACTCTGAAAAATGAATCTGACTTTGTTTCTATATAGTTCATATTCATTCTGTAATATTAGGCTTCATACACTCAGTCAGCTGTTATATTTAAGAGCTTCTTAAAGACTCATTTTTCTTCTTTGGCTTTCAAAGATTTTTTAATATTTTACTCGATTTTATACTAATAATATTGGCCGAATTATTACTTTTAGATTCATTTTGCATATGCCATCAAACAAAAAAAATGGGCACCCTTGAAATAAACTAATTCTTCTTGTATTACCAGCATTATGAAACAGTTGATGGCTTAATTTCTAAAACAAGCCAGCTTTTTCATATCTAAAACTTTTGAAAAATTGTTATTCAAAATACAGATGCTCCATTGATTGCAAAACACAAAAATATGTTTTATTTATTTTTTAAGAAGGGCAAGCCCCCACCCCTACCTCATGTATCTAGGAGACGAGCCTCCACTTCCCTGAACTATTAAAAAAAATATCACTATACAGATAGTGCATTCACTCTGTGTTACTATATCTATCTAGCAGTTGATTTCTAGTAGGTTGTGAGTACAGGGGTTGTAGGGTCACTAGGCAGGAAATCTTGCAGAGTACATGGGATATTGAAGGTAGCTGACCCTTTAAGATTATATCAGTCAGGAAGGAAGAGAGGATAAGGTTCCTGTCTATTTAATGCACCTCTGGCTAAGTAATAATAGGTTTTTGAGTCTGGTAGATTCCAGCAGAGTATTCTGAAGGAGTCCAAATGATGTTTGAGACGGGGAATGAATATGCCACAAAAGGCCTAGGAGTTTGGATTCTGGGAGCCACATTTCTGGTAAGAGTGATGATAGAGGAGAAGTGCAGTTGGCTCCTAGATCAAAGATTTTGGCTCTAGAAGTTATATGTTTGAGAACTAGAACTGTTTGGTGAAGTCAATGTATTATTTAAAAGCTTTTCAGCTAAGAGCCTTTTATTTATTTATTTATTTTATTTATTTATTTGCAGTTGGTTTACCAGGATAGTCCATTGGGTCAAATAACCCGTTTTCAATGGAGTCCTGGGGAGAAAAGCTCCAGAACTAAGTATGTTACAAAAAGTGATTCATACTAGTTGTACAAAAACTATAACAAATTACAAATTATATAATAATCCAAAGTATTTTGACACCAGTAAACAATTTCAAATGAACACAGAAGAAATAACTATGAAAGAACATTAGATAAAATTAATAGATTATAGATTATGAAGAATAATGCATGAAAAATGTTGAGTTTATACCATATTCAAAATACTGAATCAAGTTTCTGAGAAATAACAGAAATTTATGAAGGAAGTACTTAGGAGGTGAGGGCTAGTGCAGTTTTCCCTATAAGGTGAAATGATAATGTATATTAGTTATGAGTAAATAATCAGAAAAAAATACAAGAGGAATCAAGGCAAAGAAGGAAGATGGCAATTGCAAGTAAATTAGCTATGTGGGATGGGAGCAAGAGCATTCCCACTTGGATACTAGGTGGGAATGAAGAGATCTTTTAAAAATAAAGTGGTTGGGGGTGGTGCGGATGGATGATGGTAGAGAGTTCCAAAGGCGGGCAAGGACAAAAGATAGAAGATTTTTCCCTGGGGGACGAGTGGGTTTATAGATTTCTAATAGATTTTGATTGTTGGACCTCAATATTCTATCAGGAAGGTGCATTTTAAAAGCTGATGAAAGGGAGGGACAGAGAGAGGAGTTGAAAATGAGTTTGTGAGCAAGAGTTAGTTGAGTGTATGTGAGATAGTTAGGAAGCTCTAGCCATTTTAGTATATGGAGAGAGGAACAGTGGTGTGAGGAGGACTTGTGGTTGGTAGCAAACTTGGCGATTTTGTTATAGCAAGAGGAAAGTTGGGTTTTTAGGGAGGACTGTAGATTAGTTAGGAGTGGGGCTCCATAGAGAAGGGAGGGGATAAGAAATGAAGTAGAGAGAGTGATTTTGGCAGCAGGTGTGAGATATTTATTTTGCCGGTACAGCATGCCAAGTTTTTGGTGGGGTTTTTTTTATATTTAGCTGTAGGTGAGAATTAAATTTGAGTTGGTTATCAATTTGGACCCCAAGTAGCTTGGTCTCTGACACTAGTTCCAGAGGTGAATTATTTTGACTAGTGATAGAGACTGTGTTTGTGTTGAAGGAGACAGCTTTAGAGGGGGAGAATAGCATTAATTTGGTTTTGGAGGCATTGAGAGCAAGATGATTTCTTTTCATCCACAGCTCAGTGGTTGTGAAAGCTTCTTGGGTCAATTTTAGGAGTGAGGGGATAGAAGAGGCAGAGCATATAATAGTGGAATCATCTGCGTATTGGATGAGGTCTGAGAAAGGAATAGAGTTGTGGAAATCATTTATAAATATATTAAAGAGAAGGGGACCCAGTATGGACCCTTGGGGTACCCCAGTAGGGGTATTTAGAAATGAGGAAGTGGCTTTTTTCCATATTACTGCTTGATATCTGTTAGATAAGTAGTTGGAGAACCAGTTCAATGATGAGGGAGATAGGTTAAGTCCTGAGAGTTTGGTTAGTAGCAGGTTATGAGAGATAGTGTCAAAGGCCTTAGAGAGGTCGAGTAGTATGATAGAAACAATTTGGCCAGAGTCACGTGCTTTGTTAATAGTTTGAAGGAAGGAGAGGAGGGCAGTCATAGTACTGTGATTAGGTCTGAATCCATGTTGTGTAGGAGTTAGTAGGTGATTTTCTAAAAGGTAAGGAAGGAGTTGAAGATGAATACATTTTTCTAAAATTTTGGAGATGGGAGACAGGATCGCAATGGGGCGGAAAGTAGTAATATTGTTATTGTTGCCCCCTTTGTGCAAAGGGATGATGTAGGCCTTTTTCCAGATTTGGGGTACTGTACTTTCTAGGATAGAGCGGTTGATTAAAATGCTAATAGGGTAGGAAATTGCATCAGCAGCTATGCTAAGAAAGTAGGAAGGGATGTTATCAGGAGCATTAGTACATGGCTTTAGTTTCAGAAGGAGTTTCTTTATAGTGGAAGTGGGTATAGGTTTGAATGAGAAAGAGGGAGAGTGTGGGGGGGGGGAGTTAGGGGCAGATGAAGATAATGAAGTAGTTAGAGTAGGAGAAAAAGTGGAGGGAGAAGAGTTGGTCAATGAAGATGTGGGGGTGGTGGTGGTGCTGGGTGGAGTATTGTGGAGAGAGGGTGAGAGTGTAGTGGTGTTAGAGAAGGATGATGTTAATTTGGAAATGGATTCAATGAAAAAATTATTAAATTGTGTAGCCAGATCTAGGTCGGGAGCGTTTGGGTCTGGGGTAGGGGTATTTTGTTTACTAGGGTTGAGGAGAGTAGAGATACCTTTCCAGAATTTCTGAGGGTTTGATTTACTGCTATTTTGGAGGGTGGAGAAGTAGTTTTGTTGATCAGAAATTATCAGTTTCTTTACCCTGTTTCTGAGAATTTTATATTCATTTTGGACTAGGGGGGATTTGGTTTTCTGGTAATGTGCCCAGACTTTATCTCTGTGTCGCATGGATGCAAGTGTATTTTTGGACAGCCAGGGGGCTGTTTTAGTTTTAATTCTCTTAGTCCTTAAGGGTGCATGAGAATCAAGTATTTGTAGGAAAATTGAGTTGAAGTGGGCAACTGCGTTGTCTAGAGATAAAGTTTTTAGGCAGTTCCAATTTATGTATTTTAGAGAGTTTGAGAAGCTTGTAGGATCAAACTTTTTTTGGTTGCGGATAGTAATACAATTATGGGTACAGTGCAGGAGTAATGGGAGTCGCTGTGTGAAGATGGGTATGTGATCACCAAGGGGATCAGGTAGGGTACCACTGTCAGAGAAATAGTGGGGGTGAGAGACTAGAATCCAGTCTAGAATACTGCCATTAGAGGGGTTTTTAGAGGGGTATGTTGTGGAGTTGATAAGTTGTGAAAAGTTGTAGAGGTTGATATTAAAAGGGTTTTTAGAGGACTGAATGGAGGCCCAGTTAATATTCATATCACCAAGTATTATTGTTTCATTGCTAATGTTGTAAGAGAGCCAGGAAAGGATATCTTCAAGTGTAGAAATATTCTCTCCTGGGGGGATATAGAGTGAGGCTATACAGATGTGTTTATGTGAGTTAATTCGGAGAGATGTGAGGAGTAGTTCAGCATTTTTGAATTGTGGAATGAGTTTGTTATAGGGGGTAACTGACAATGAGGATGAATATAGGAGAGCTACTCCACCTCCTTTTTTATGGGGCCTGTCTTTTCTAATGATTGAATAGTTTGGCGGAATTATTTCAGAGTCTTTTATATAGGGTTTTAACCAAGTTTCTGAGATTGTTAGGATATCTGGTTTATTATGAACAAGCCAGGCATGAAGGTTTGGAACTTTGTTTACTATACTTTGGGAGTTGAAGGAAGTAAATAAAATCGACTTGTCTGTAGAGGAAACTGTGGAGGGGCCAGGGTTGGGATGGATATCACAGGCTAGTAGAGTAGAAATTAGATATAAGAGTGGCTTAGAGAGGTAGATGGACAGTTTGTTAGGTCGATTGGATTCTATTGTGGATTTAAGGAATCTGATAGTAACAATGGGAGAAAAATGTTTTTGAAGGGTAATGTATTTGTATGGGAAGAGTAGGAGGTTATTTATAGGATATAGATGTGAAGAAATAGGAGTGTGTGAGTCTGGTAGAGTAGAGTTAAGGTGGTTGGTAACGTGGAGAGGTCATGCATGGTGAAAGTTAAAGGGTTGGGTGATGTAGTAAAGATAGGATATAGTCAGGAGAAGTAGAAATAAGGAAATGAATGAGGATTTTGTAGGCATGATGGAATGTGGAATATGTAGAGTTGATATGCTGCTGATAAAATATCTAAGAATACAAGAGAGTTATGTTTGTATCGGACCAGGTAAAGTTTAGGAGTGTAAGAGTAGAAGTGGGAAATAGAGTGGGGTTGGAGTGGGTGTGGTTTAGGAGTGGGGTGGAGTGTAGTGCATGTAGAGAGGAATTCTACTGGTTAGGAGGGATAGCTGTGGTGGGTAAGTAAAGATTTTATGGGCAGAAAGAGGGAGGGGTAGATGTTCAGATAATGTGGTTGGTTGGATAAGAATTTATGTGGGTGTGCCTATGGGGGAAATAAAGTTAGATGCACTGGGGGTGGGTGGGATTTGGGGGTAGGGTAGGGGAGCGGAGTAAGCCCGCAGGGCGAATGGAGCGGGAAGAATCAAAGAGGTCTGGAGAGGAGGTTCGTGAGAGTCTATCAGTAAAGTGTTGTTTGCAGAGGGGTAAGTTAGAATGGAAGAAAGACCTTGTTTGTTTTAATGGACTTTTTAATTTACCACTGTAGTGACTGAAAATGTCAGAGACTTAGTTTGCACCTTTTATTTTATTGTTTTAACTGCTGGCTGTTTTACTAGTATATGTATTCTATCCGCACACCAATACTGGCACAACTTTCATAACCACTGCTATCCTGAAGTCTGCATTTAACAACTGTTTGAGCTTCTTGCACTTTTGGAGGAAACTCACAAATGAGACTGCTGTTATTTTTGACTTTAAGTAATCTATGAAGTTTGTTTTGTAGGGGGAAGACCCAACAGGAAACAGGTATACTCGTGTTTGTATAGTAGTTACTGCAACTTGCTGATGCAAGGTGGGCAGCCAAAGTCTAGGCTACTAATGGCAGACAAGGAGAACAGTTTCTGAAATATGTTGTTAATGAAAAGATTTGTACAGACTGCTCCAACACTTGTTTATCTTGATGTCAGGAGAGTGGGTTTACCTTATTTCATCGAGTTTTCAGAAACTTTTACATGTTTGAGACCATATGATCAAGTTTCCGAAAACTCATAATAAAAAAAAAAAATCTACATTTTTGCAGGAGGGGCAAGCTCCTTTCTACCCCCCACCCCCACCCCACAAATTATACGTAGCAACCCTGAGATCACACTACAGTGGGTAAAAGGATGAATTCCCTGATCCCCACTGTACCACAATCTACATAGAATTGCTTCAATGGGGAATTTACCCTTTTCCCCTCTGTAGTACGATCTCAGAGTTGGTATACATTGTTTCCAGGGGCTGTGGGGGGCTTGCCCCTCCCCTGCAAAAATGTGTTTTTATATATTGATAACAATCTCTCTTTTGACCAACACATCAACAACACCATCAAATCAGTTAACAGAAAAATAGGATCATTATACCGTATTAAACCATTTCTCACCCCATCTACTAGAGCTACTATTGCTCACTCCCATCTCATATCTACTCTCTTTTACGCCTCCCCTATCTTCACCAACCTCAAGAAAACTAACCTAAACAAACTAGCAACTTGCTACAATAACATTGCCCGCTTCGCCATTGGTAACCCTTTTAGAACACATCACTGCCACAATTTGAAACACTTAGGCTGGCTGGAACTACAAAACTATCTTATTATCTCACAACTTACTATTGCCCACAAATTACTGTACCAACCTACCAATACCCCTATACTTTCACAACTTTTACTCCCTTATAACAATCTTACCTCTCTTCATTCCTCTTGTAAACTTATGACCAAACCCATAAAGGCCCACAACGTAGCTGGTGACTCTTTTCACCAATACTGTAGGAAGAGCATGGAATTTGCTGCCCAAGGAGTTAACTCTAATCTCATCCTTACCTCTTTTCAAACAACATATCAAACTGTACTTCCAAAACCACTGGCTTTGTTCTTGTAGTACTGCAGGCTAACTTCCGTCTCTCCACCCTCTCTTTTCCTTTTACCCTTCTTTTGCTTATTAATTAGCAACTACCCTGTTTCTTTTCCCTTGCTGTCCCACTATGCTCTGACCTACTTCTCCCATTTCTCCCACCTCCTCCTGACTGTCTTCCTTCTTTTCCTCTCTCTCTTCCTAACCCCTGCCTCTTCCCTTTTATTCATCTTACATTCTCCTTCTACTACTCGACCCTTCTGAGCTTCAACTGTTATCCATATGGCAAATGCCTTATTGCATAACCTTTATGTACTAGGTAAAATGCTTTGAAACTGACCAAACATTAAGTATGATATTAAACTGTTTGAGTTCCTTAATGTATGTTATTTTATTAACAAAATTGATTTATAATTCTATTTTTATTGTATGTCTTTATTAACAATATGTCTGTCTGTCATTATTATGTTATGTGAGGAGCTTTTCTCCCCAGGCCTCTACTGAAAATGGACATATATCCAGCTAGACTAGCCCGGTCAACAAATGTAAAATAAAATAAAATAAATAATAAATATATATATATATATATATATATATATATATATATATATATACACATATATATATATTTTTTTAATTTCAAGTTTTCAGAAACCCAATCATATGGTTTCGACCATACGAATTTCAAGTTTCTGAAAACTCTATGAAATAATATAAACCTCAGGAGAGTAATTTGGCTGGTGAACTGATCTGTTATGGCAGAAAGAAAGAGAAAACAGTATATCCCATAAGGTTAAAATAAAATTGTCTATGAAGGAGTTATGTTATGTTTAATTACTGGGCCACCAGGAACTTTTGGTTTGCCATTCCTTTACCTTGAAAAGAGTTAATTATCCAGTAAAATGCATTTCACCTCTTACCCATACCTAATACTTCAGAACATCACCTGCATGCAAGATTTTTGATCTGAAAACATCTGTGCCATATGCTTCTAATGTGTTGCAATGCATTACATAAAAAGTATACAGGAGAGGAAATTTATTGAAGGCTTTGCTTCATAGTGCAAGCAACATGCTTGTCATGTTCTCTCAGACCGTGGCCAGAGATTTTAATAGGCAGCATGAACTCAGAACATGCTTAAAGAACAGAATGTTAAAGTCAAAGGAAATGTAATTTAACAAGGTGTGTTTTAGGTCAGTTACATCTCTGAATGGTGTCATACAGTTAATTACTGTCTGTGGCTGTCTGACACCACTTGCAGTCATATTTATCATTTTGTAAACTGGAGTCATATGTGTTATAATACATTGTGGACTTTATACAGCAGACACAGGATTTTCTATATAAAAACAGTTTTTTTATTTAAACATAAAGGTCTAATACACGTTACATCACAGCATGATGGAACAAGTCCCCAAAGTAAGAAGAAACAGGAAGATCAGGAGACATCTGAAGAAGAAATATGGACATGGGAAAGAAAAAAAGTTTTATTATGGTGTAATATCTATGCAAAGGAGAAAGCAAAACTAATCAATACAAAAAGAGCAGCACCCAAGATATTTGAAGAGAAATCCAGGCAAAGCAATCTGGACATGGAAAAGTTTACAATACAAAAAATAAAAAGACAAAGAGGAAAAATGGAAAATGAGATTAGTAATAGAGAAGTTAAAGAAATAGAAACTGAGGTTATGGAGTACCTATGAAGTGAAGTATTCAGTGTAGAAAATCTAATTCAGAAAGCACCACAACCGGATAGAGCAATGGACCTTCAAATTATAAGGGGAAACTATTGGAATGGGAAGACCACAGGAAACCAGCATAAATGTTCACTTGAAGCTGGATATCCTGGGAAGGAACAAGAAAGTGTGGAAACTCTGACGCAGTCAATGTTGAGAAGTGATAGGCCAGTGGGTTCCCATATGACAGAGCAATGGATGGCACAGGATGAAATGGAAGAGAATGTGCCACAGGAAAATGCAATAGAACTTTCTATGGAATGCCTGCAGGAAAAGGAAAACAAAAAAAATGTGCCCTCATTTTAGAAGAAAACTAGCCATGAGAAGAGTTGATGGATTTAATAGAGATAGACATATTAAGATCGATGAAAGAAATAGACTGCAATAAAGCCCAAAAAGTCAGAAGTTTGATAGAACAAATGAACACAGTAATTAGGGCTGTCTATAGAGATCCATGCAATATAACAGAAGTAAGCAGGATATATTACTTTGTGTCTTTCGGATTTTCCCGGTTAGGGGTCACCACAGAGGAACTCCGGTCCACTAATGATTGGTAGATGATTTTTACGTGCCGAGTTACCAGCCCTGACGCACAACTTCAACGAAGGTACGTCCATTCACGCATGTCTCCACTCAGAAGATGCTCTCGCTGAGAATCAAACCGGACAGCATCTATGCGGCTAAATTAATAACTGATAAAGTTCTACTACAAGAATACAGGACAGTGAAGGAAAGGAAAGGGAAAAATTGAATACCATCATAAAAGTATTGAACAGAGAAAACTATAAAGCAATTAAAACAAGAAGTATCACTGTTAGAAGACTATAGAACAGGGAACAGATAAACAAAATTGCTTACAAAGATAGACGTGATAAAAGCAATGCACAGTATTAGAACAGATGAGGATCTATCATGCACAATCGCAAATAAACTAAAAATCTCAGCACAGGTGGAAAAACTTAGAAGATATGCAGATAAATATAAAGGAAAAGTACAAGAAAGGAATCTAATGATGATCCAAAAAAGTTTTATAGAGAATTGGGAAACAAGGTAAAAGGAATTGAAAGACCACCAAAAAAGAAGAAATAGATACATTTTGGAGAAGTATCTATGAAGATCCTGAGGAACATAACAAAAATGCTAAATGGATAGAAGTAAAAGAAAGAATAATATGTTCAAATGTACAGGATATGAAATGGGATGAAGTAACAGCCAGGGAGATTGAAACAAAGTTAAGAAAAGTCTCTAATTGGAAAACCTCAGGCCTAGATGCAGTACCTAACATTTGGTTAAAAGTATTAACATCTTTGCACAAAGATTTAGCCATGAGTAAGAACTATTAATATGTGCACCCTGAACCAGACACCAACCTGGCTAACAACAGGGAAAGCAATGCTCCTACTTAAGAGTGAACCTGCAAGCTACCCTAAAAATTATAGACCAATAACTTACCTTCTGACGACATATAAACTATACACTGAAATTGATACTCACAGAGTTTATAGTCATTTAGAAGAGAACTCAATTATGACAATAGAACAAAAGGGCAATAAAAGAAAGTCATATGAAACAAAGGATCATTTCTTGTTAAATAAAGTTATAGTGGAGAACTGTAAAAAGGGGAAGAAATTAAGTATGGCATGGATTGACTACAAAAAAAATTGATTGTATCCCACATTCATGGATAAGAGGTTTTAAAAATGTATAAGATACACTCTACACTGATCAACTACATTACAGTGACCATGAAACAGTGGCAAACCACTTTGCAGTGAAGCCATGATGGAGGACAACTTATTATTCCAGGGGTAAAAGTTCAAAGGGGGATATTCCATGGTGACTCTCTGTCACAGCTGATATTCTGCCTTGCCCTTAACCCATTAAGCTGTCTACTTAACAGCTTAGGCCATGACTATAATTTGGCTCCTAGAAAACAACAATGTGTAAAGACTTCTCATCTTCTCTTTGTTGATGATTTAAAACTGTATAGCTCATCAGATGAGGAACTGAAAGCAAATTTGCAAGTTGTCAAATCTTTTTCAGATGATATAAGAATGTCATTTGGTCTTGATAAATGTGCAAATGCAACCTTTAAAGCAGAAAAACTGCAGCACCAAGGGCCTCCTTGAAACTGATCTGCAATCATGGGACTCCACACATATCTGCTGACTTCACAAAACCCAAATGTAGTGAAAGTTTTGAAGCATGAGGAGAATAAATCTAAGATGGCTTCCCTGCTTAGTCTAGCAGAAGCATATCGGCATCAAGCAGGAGTGGATATCAAACCACAAGTAGATAAAAATCAGGCAGCAACATGAATGTGCTAAAAAACAAAAGCAAGAATATAAGGTGGACAAGGTGAGAAGGCAAGAAATGTGGAACATATATGAATATAGTTGCAAGTACAGGAAACTTCTGGAAGAACCTCATGTTGATCAGGAATGAACACTAGAATGGTTAAGGAGAGGCAAATTCAAACCAAGAGATGAAAGGTTAATATTGGTGGCACAAGATAGTGGGCTGCATACACATTTGTTTACAAAGTCCATTGAACATGTGGGAGAAACAGACCAATGTAGGTTTTGTAAAACAGAACTGGAAATAGTTATTGGCTGTTTGGGCAGTTTTTCCATCTCTCTCAACTTTCTGATTTAAAAGCCCACATTTGCACTTGTTTACCCCCTTTCCTGTAACTAGTTTAGTCCAGATACAGGTTCTTACTTTTAGCACTTGAATTTGCTTATTCGTGATCAGCACTTGTTCAGAACTTGTAGGCACTGGATAACCTGCTAATTGCTACAGCACTCAACCTTCCTCATTACCTAGAGGAAAACAGTTTTGGTACTTACTTTCCTCACTTGCTTAGAGAAAAACAGCTCTTGTACTCACTTTCCTCACTTATCTAGAGGAAAATTGTTTTTTTTTTATTCAGGCATGTCCAAGGGTCAGCTCCCAGTGTTCTGTCCTATCTGATGAATCTAGGCATCTTGGGGCAATGTAGAAATTGCCTCATGTTCACAGACAACCCTCTCCTCCTACCACCCAACACTACAAACTGTGAGAGATGCACTTATCTAGCCAAACTGGTGGTAAAGCTCTCTCCAATCAAGACTGAACTTGACAGTCAAGAGGAGAAGGTAAACACTTGCATCACACCACACTCATCACATAGTCTCATTAAATCTACGCCACCAAAATCCACACATAGAAACACAAAAACATTTGCGGAGGCTCTCAATAATAATCTGCTCAAGCAACAGAGACCTCCAAAGCAGAAATGCAAGCAACCTCCACTCCCCAACACAACCCAAATGACACATAGCCCGCAGACTCAGTGTGCCACTCAACCACAGCCAATAAGGCAAAACAACGTACCCAACACACTAGTCATAGGCGACTTTATAGTCAGGCACACTGATGTCCCACTCACCAGGCTAAACAAGGAGAAGGTTACTGTCAGCTGCCTGTCGGGTGCCAGGATCTGCCACATAACCCACACACTCAGGTCACTCCACAACAAGTACAAATATGACTCTGTCATTATCCATGTTGGTGTGAACGACCTGAGATGTACCTCCCTGGACTACATGAAGAGACATGGAAGAGCTCTCCGATCTTGTAGCCCAGGCAGGTATGACCCTAGCCCTAAGTAGCATTCTGCCATCACCCAGAATGATGCTGCAGTACAAGGACAAAATGATTGACTTCAACAACTGGCTAAGCTTCTGGTGCCATTCTAAAGGGATCCAGTATCTGTCTGCCTGGGATGACATGGTCGACAGACCATGATGCTTTGCCAGAGATGGCCTGCACCTGTCACTCCTGGGATTCGGGATACTGGCTAAGGTTCTTGCCGCCCCTATAGTGCCTTTTTTAGGGAAGGTTCCCATGACAAATTCACCACCATAACAGGAACAGGCAAGCAAAAACTGAGGGTGATGCTACTCAATGCTAGAAGTCTAAATCTCAAAATGCACTCACTCGAGGCACTCCTTAAAATGGAGAACATCGATATCTGTGTAGTGACTGAGACCTGGTTCAAGGCTCCAGATAGCACCCCTGCACTACCAGGCTATAGCTTATACCACACTTTTCAGCCGTGTAACCTGGACTGGAACACCAAAGGCGGAGGTGTGTCCATATTCATTAAGGATATCCACACCTCCAGGCTAGTGGCTCAGCATAATGCAGCCGAGGTTATCCAAGTGCAACTAACTCTGGGAAAAACTGCAATCCAAATTGTAGCTTACTACAGATCACCCATCATGCCCCAGGATTCCCACTCCTCTTTTCTTGATGTACTGGAAAATATTAGGGTTCAACCAAACACCCTAATAATGGGCGATTTCAACTACCCCACCATTAATTGGGAAAACTACTCATGTACCAACTCCTTTGCTCAACGCTTTCAGGAATTCATAAACTCCAATGCCCTGGATCAACTTATCCACACCCCCACCAGGGGCAACAATATCCTAGATCTAGTCATTACCAATATGAGTGACCGATGTTCCACACCTGACGTCAACGCCTCATTGGTCCTATCCAACCATAAGCTAATTACCCTAGATATCCACATCCTGCCTCCACCCCCCATTAAGGAAACCATGGTAAAAATTTTCTCCAAAGCCAACTTCATGCTTCTTAAGACAGAAGTGGTGAACTTCATGACACCCATGCAGATAGACAATACAGTTACGACTACTGAATCCTACACAATTGCACTTTATAAGCACTTACATGAGTGCATGGGTCGTGCTATCCCAAACAGAACCAAGACACTATCCTCCAAAAAAAGGAAGCCAATCCGGTGGTCCCCTGCCATAAACAAACTGTACAACAGAAGGAAGAAACTCTTGCAAAAGAGAGTAAAATCCCACGAGTGGAGGAGGTCCCTGGCCAGCCTCAGTAAGAAGCTGCGATAAAGTCCTCCAAAGCTAGTTACAAAAACAAAATCGCCACTGATTCTAAAGACAACCACAAAGCATTCTATAGCTATGTCAAGAATCTCAATGGCAACACTCAGATCTGCTCTGAGTTACAGCACAATGGCACTAAATATACAGACCCAACTGATATTGCCAACATCCTGGCAGAAAGGTTCAATGCTAACTTTACCCCCCCCCCTCTCACCTCCTAAAGAGCCCATCTCTATACCAGAAGAATGCAAAGTTCCTGTAACCATGGCTGCACAGGTAAAAACCACAGTCTCCAAAGCCAAGAACACAGCATCCATGGGACCAGACAACATCCCAAGCTGCATTCTACATGAACTACAGAATGAACTGGCACTCCACCTAAGTACCATGTTCAATCATAGCCTCACCTCAGGCTTTGTGCCTGTTGAATGACTTACATTGTGACATTTTATTGAGTGATACATCTTTCTCCCCTTCATATTTTTTGTCTACTTTATTAGAGGGTACTGATACATCATGTATGGTACCACCACAGTTACAAACAATGGATATGGGGTTTGAGAATAATTGTACTATTAATACGGAACTTTCGAACACTAATGACTTGAATGAGAGTGACTGTTTTGACTCATCATTGAGTCTTGGCTCTGGACTTGTATGTAATTTTGTTAAAGTAGACCGTGTTTGTGTATACAATTTTACCAACTTGGATTTGACTAATGATTATTTGTCTTTGTTTAAGAAAGGGTTCACTTTTGTGCCTATGTTTAGAAATGAAGTAGCGAAAATTTTAGTCAACTTAAAAATATATACAAGACAACTGAATTAGGAAATGTTTTTTCTTAAAAATTCTAACACGATGAAAGATCATACAATTGTGCTTAAAAGGTCAAGCACACTTATTCCCCTTGCTCACCCATGCATACACACTTTTGAGAATATGTGTGAATTACAATTTAGAAGGATGAATAGAAGGTTGGGCAGTCAATCCGACAGTAGGGGAGCAATTTTGTCTTCGAGAACTGACATCCTCTAATAAGTATAAGGTAATGAAACCAGACAAAGGAGGAGGGGTGGTGATCATGTTGTCCATGGACTACTCCAACAAAATGTCTTGTCTGTTGAATGACACTACTACATACACTAGAGTCTCAAGGAATGAGATGCACATGGCATATACTAAAATTAACTGGCTTTTGTATGAGTGGTTTATTGAGGGTATCATTGAGGTAATGAGTATCACTACTTATTAGTTGACTCACCTGTGACCCCCTCTGTATTTGGAATACCTAAGATTCACAAAAATCAAAATGACCCTCCCTTCCATCTTACAGTGTCTGCTAGGGGTTCTAAAACTGAAGCAATGGCCTCAAATGTGGACTTTCACTGTAAGAATATTACTAGAGATTTGACACACATTTTAAGGGACTCTTGGCATTGCCTAGAGGTGATTAGACAGAATCACTTTAATGAGCCCTTTACAATGGTGACTATAGATGTTATCAATCTTTTTTCAGTTATTCCGCATTCACAGGGGTTGGAAATGTTTAAAACATGTCTGGAGAAATTTAGTGGT
The DNA here is from genome assembly GCF_019279795.1 of Protopterus annectens. Classification (NCBI taxonomy): domain Eukaryota; kingdom Metazoa; phylum Chordata; order Ceratodontiformes; family Protopteridae; genus Protopterus; species Protopterus annectens. Next base: position 221,590,815 of record NC_056749.1, read on the forward strand.
TTTCATTCAGTTAAGCGTTCACTATTGGTAGACCTTATGGAACTTATCTTGTCTAACAATTTTATAGGTTTTGAGGGAGAACTATATATAGGCAAGTTACAGGGGTCGCCATGGGCACCAAATGTGTGCCAATATACGCTAACCTGGTTTTGGTACAATGGGAGACTGAGAAGGTGTTCCCTATAGAATTTATGCACAACATTGCATTGTATCTACATTTTCTTGATGATGTTTTGATTTTTTGGAAAGGGCCAATTGATGAGGTTTACAAATTTGTTGACTATCTTAACAACACCACAACATTTCTTAAATTCACATATAAGGTTCATGGCAACATTTGTAACTTTTTGGATATTTCACTATACATTAATGAATTTGAAGTAGGTATTAAACTGGATTCTAGTGTTTATCGTAAAGAAACATATTCGAACAATTTTTTACATTTTCAAAGCTGTCATCCCCAATTTCAGAAAAGGAATGTCGTAAAGGGCCAAATGGTAAGACTCGCAAGGTTAATCAGTGAAGATGAAAAGTTTCACTTGGAATTAACAAGTCTTGTCAATATGTTTTTAGAAAGAGGTTACCCAATCGATGTTTTGAATAAGATAAGAAAAGAGATAGAGGTTAAAAGACATTTGGTATTCAGACCAATTTTAAAAGGTGGTTTATTGAAAGAGGTTCATGATGAGAACAAAATGACTTTACCTACTGACACGTGTCACTCAAAACGAGCTATGATTTTACCCTATAATTGGCAATCAAATTGTATTATTAAAATTGTTAGGGACACCTGGCATTGCACTTTGGATAAGGCCACTACACGTGTTATAGGGAACTCGCCACTGTTTACATACAGTAGGGGTATGAATTTAAAGGTGCTGATGGAAAAAGAGAATAGTAATACTGGACCGTACAAGTGTTCGAAGATGAGTAAATGGGGTTCATGTAGTGTATGTAGGTTTATCAACAATGGTCCATATGTAGGTTTATCAACAATGGTCCATATGTGGCGGACCATAACTTTTACAAAACTAGTAAGTGTCCAGGATATTGTAACTGCAACACCAGGAGGGTTGTTTATGTCGCTACTTGTTTAAGCTGCCCCACTTTTTATGTGGGGAAAACTATAAGAAAATTAAGGTTAAGAATTTTAGAGCATTTAACGGACATTAGGAATAAAAAGACTAGTAATGCCCTGTACATGCACAGTATTAATTGTTCTAATTTAAAAAAAAATTATTTTTTGTTGTAGATAGAATACCTGACAATGACAGAGGGGGTAATGCTAAGATTTTGCTGGAGGTGGACGAGACTATGTGGCAACTTAGGTTAGATGGCTCAAAACCTCCAGGTATTAATGATTACATTTCCCTGTCTAGTATTTTAAAATACAAATCGTTATTTATTTGATGTTAAAATGCAACAAAACTAAGTATGGAATGTGTTATTCTTATTGTATTAGCTGTATTTAAACTGTATGAGGTAGAATGTCAGTAATTAAGAGCATTTTTAGTGTGGATATGTTTACTTTTTATAATTTAGACTGGTTACATTGTTTCCAGTATAGTTTTTTAACTAAAGTGATTGGTTAATTATGAGGGCGGGAACAGCACTTGAAATTATTTCAGTAACTGAGGAGCATTATGCTGGTTTACTCTGATGATGCCTGACTTGACTAACGGGTAAAAGTGCTAAGTTAATCCATTGTTTTTTACATATATGGATGCCTTGTTTAAGTGTTCTAGAGTATTATTGTTGCTATTCGTTGATGCTGGTCTTTTAAAGGTTTGCCGATTCTGGAGAGCTGCCTTGGTTTGATTTTACCAGTGTTTGTTTTTAATTGATGTGCATGGAGGAAAACTTGGCCAGCTATTCTGGCAGTGGGAGGACATGAGGTACTCAACAGGTTGAGGACTGTGGCACAACCACATACATATTCTGTCTACTGGTGATAGTGACACTTCCTCATAACACAGTGATACTGCCCAGCTCAGTAGATGTAGACATGCTGGTGTGCATGGACATGTGTCAGAGGGTGTCCACCTACTGCTACAGGCAAATGACTGTTCCCAGCAACATCATGATTCTGACATTCCTGCATTTGCCCATCCACAGATCATTTTGCACATCAGCTGGGTGTGCTGCATGAAGGACAAGAGCGCAGACACAGTGAGGTCATGGTGGTATTGGCTGCATAGAATGAAAGCATGTTATCTGTGGCAGGGTCTATTGAAACCCTGGTCACAGCTGTATTACAGCAATGACATAGCATGAGCAGGGTTCTATGTGCCCTGACTGTGCTTAGCCAAGTGCCATATGGGACAGGCAGGCCCCCTCTCTGTAGACCAATCCTTGCCCATCAGGCATCAATGTCTGTGCTGCAACATGCACATACATCTGCTGATGGACAATCATGTGTGGGCCCAGCAGTCAGGACCAGACTGTCAATTCACACCCATGCTCCTTCCTACAGTGTGTCACCACATGCTGATGTAACCCCATCAGTCTCTTCTCTGGAGCAACTTGGGCTTCCATATGTGGTAGGGGCAGCCAGGACCATGGTGTGAGCCATCAGGGTGGGCATTCTAGACTGAATTAGAGTAACATTGACAGTTGATCCACTATGCTCTGTAGTGTCAGTCTCACCCCATGGCACTGATGATTGCTGTGCAGAGCACAGATGATGTCATCTGTCTGTGATTGTGAAGTCTGATGCCATAGGAATCTGACATTGTTACTAACCATAGGTAACTTCATTTAGTTCATGATACTTTATCCATGCTTTACATTGATATATGTTGCTTGTGATATTTACAACAGTCCCGCAGTATACCCTGACTTGGTTTACTGTTTTCATCATTTGATAGTGGAGCAACAGGAGTGAGTTTCATAGAGGTATGTCTGTTGTTGTCTGCCATACACACATACATGACTATGAGTTTGTATGCATACCTGTGTCACTTGTGGCCTGAGCTGATCGTCTGTGTCATAATATATTTGTATTTGTTCATATTGTTATATGTTAGAAGTATGTCATTATGTCTGATGTTCAATGGGTACATCTACTGGGTTATTCTGCTTAGATGCTATCTGTGATGCAGTGGTGTGGCAACACCTGAACATCAATGTATAATGTGTGTATTTCTGTATGTGTGGCTTATGGTGACTGAAAGGTGTCAGATACTCCCGTGTTGCCTGGGCCTGGATTTATGGTTGCATCTTCCATTGCACATGCCCGTTTCTTCTGCCACCTGTGTTCTACTGCTCCACCTCTAATAGCTGTGGAATGTCATCTTCAGACATCTGGGGTTCTTGGGGTAGGTCTTGGGGTAGTTTACCTGCATCTGCAGCAGGAAAACTAGCACATGGCGGTGTTAGCATATCGTGTAGCATTGTGCACACAATAATCATCTCTACTGCCTTTTCAGGTGTGCAGTGCAGTGCACCCCCCGAATCTGTCTAGACATCTGAACCTGGCTTTTAGTACACCAAAGACATGCTCTGTTGTATTTCATACTGTGGCATGCCTCTACAGGGTTGGAAGGTTCTCGGAATGGGCTCATTCACCATGGCATGCATGGATAACCACAGTCACCTGTTGTGGAAAGGAGAAAAACATATGTTCTCATCATAAATAATGTAGGCAGGGATGTGTTCAGCTTACATCCTGGCTATGTTCCTGTACTTACCTAGCAATCCTTTAGATATTTCACCTTACTGGAATGCAGCCCTCAGATCTCTTTCCCTCCATATGGCAGCATCACAGACACCCTGGGGTGTGTCATCATGATGTTTATTATCATCCCCTCTGCTGTACATACCACCTTATATTTCAGGGATGGCCAGCAGTCTATTGCTCCAAGAATGTGGGGGAAGTTGTTACACAAATGGTTTATGACAGCTCTCCATAGGTGTAAATGGAAAGTGCATGTGATTATCTACCTTGGTGCACATTGCTGCCAGGAATTGTGTGAGGATATGACTGGCAGCTGTCTGTGACACTTCTACAGCATCTCCCGTATGTCATTGGAATGTCCTGGATGCCAGTACACCTAGGATCAGACAGACTTTTATTTTGAGAGCTATGGGGTTGCCTCGCAATATCCACACAGAAGTGGGGCACATAAGCTGCACTAGCTTTCTATTTAAATGGTACCGGTCAATGATTTCTTGATCTGAGAGTTGGCTTAGTTGTAGCCTGGCTCCCTGTTGAGCTGGCTGCCTTCTAGGATGCACAGCCAGAATCCTCCTCCATAGGTTGCAGGCTCACAACCTGTTGCAGTTCATTCACTGCAGGTAAAATTTTTTAGTATTACAGATTCTGTAGGATTCCATGGGAACAACTTCCTTTCCTTCTATTGCAGTATGGCATTTGCTGAGGATTTCAGAAACAGAATTGGCATTGCGCTCTGTTGATTTAAGTTACACTGGGTGAGTATAATATATTTTGGAATCCATAATTATCCTGTGTTGAATAAATAGGTACTCAGACTGCTTGCAGCATGTCTTCTAAACTCGTGTGCACATCTGGTGCTGAAGTCTTCCTTCTACATGCTGCGCTGTCCACAACTAGCTTTTGGAATTTGTCCCTTAATTTTATCTGTATAAGTTTGTTTAATGTAAGCAATAATTTTTGTACGTGTCCACAAGGTTCACCTTTCCATTGTATTTCTCCTTTATTACATTTGAAGTTAGTTGAGTGTTGTCTAACTTGAATAACAGATGTTTGATTCATGTGCAATGGTATGTCCCTCATTACTTTGTTTTATATTGTTTGTTTGTGAGTCAGATATTCCATCTACCACTGTACTACTGTAAATTCAGTTTGGGTTTAGTAGGTTATCATGAGCTCTTATTTGAAGTGATAGGGGCAGTGTGGTTTGACTAGCTGAAAGAAGGTACAGATAATTTTTCTTACGATGTTGCTTTTGTAATGACCTCCCCCTGCAAAAGGAGCATCAAAAATCACATTACTTCAACAGGAATTAATACTGAGTATGTTAGTAAAATCTGTTGTTGGGCTTGTCTCAGACAGGGATAGTTGAGCTATAGGCAAAGGCAGCCACAGAGGAAAAGGACAGAACAGCAAGAGAAGCAGCAGACCTCCTAACACACACACACACACACACACACACACACACACACACACACACACACACACACACACACACTCCTCTTCCAGAAATACTCCCAGCATCTTTAACAATAAGAATACAATGAAAAACAAAATATCCACAAAAATATGTTTTTTATCTTTAATATTTTATACTCAGATATATTCACAGAGACCCAGCATTTTCACACCTGTGCATCTCCTCTGCTCAAAACTGTATAAGTTCATAGGCTTGCAGTCCAGGGCACCATTAAGGATCTTAGCTCAAATTCCCAGCTAATTCCAAGGAGTGCCTAGTTAAGTTACTTGCTCAATGTCACACAGTAGGAAAAAGACGATTGATAGACTCAAACCCTGTACCACAGGGACTACTGCTCACAGCCTTATCCTTTTTGCTTCCTACTAAAAATCTTCTCTGACTCTTAATGTATGCTTTCCTGAGCAGTAGATGCTTGCAATACTTTGCTGAGTCACTATTTTTTATTACTATGTTTACTAGTTTACTCACTTCCTGTTGAAGAAATGCACTTTTCCTGTTGACAAATGGAGTCGACATCTCGGGAAGACTATGCAGTGTTGTTAATGTGTGGTATGGAACACTATTCTCCCTTATGTATTACATAACATCCTAGGAAGACTATGCAGTGTCGTTACTGTGTGGTATGGAACAGTATTCTCCCTTATGTATTACATAACATCCTGGGAGGACTATGCAGTGTCATTAATGTGCATTAATGTGTGGTATGGAACAGTATTCTCCCTTATGTATTACATAACATGGCTTTTGGATAAACAGTAACTTGTTAATAATGTCCTATTAAAAAAAATATTGCAATTGTATTATTGGGAAACAGAACAAAAAACAGACTTCTGGCAGGGAAACTATGGCGCTGATTTTGTTTTTGTTTTTCTTTTCATGTATATATTTATAGTCATTGAGAAGGAGGACTTATTTATTTGTGGGCTCATGTTGTGTAACAATGTATCCCTTTGGAAAATATGGCATTATTTAAGGTTTCATTCTTGTATTTGTCCTTTTATAAGCAACTAAGAACTACTTAAGTCATTCTCTATTTAATCTGACATACTCCAATATAACCTTCAGGAATTTGTGTTAACTCCACTGTTTTGGTAAAAATAAGATAACCTTAATCCCTGTATAATGGTTTTGACTAGGCATGAAGGCTGTGACAAGTTAGTTACACAATGGTGTTTCTTGTCCCACTCATCTTCCTACACCTGACTTTTGTAGTGTTAATTAGTAGCTTCTGATGTCTTTGTGCAGGAGTTGTGTAGGAGTTGTTTAAAGACCTTAGTTACTAAAACAACTTGAAATAGTTAAAGACCAAATGTCAGTTAGAATGAACAATGGACCAGTGTGTGTGTGTGTGTGTGTGTGTGTGTGTGTGTGTGTGTGTGTGTGTGTGTGTGTGTGTGTGTGTGTGAGCTCATGCACACATGTTGGAGAGGTGGGGTCAAATAATACTGGTTTCCTCAGTGAGGGTGCAACATTTTGCGTAAAAGATAAAATCTACAGTTAACCATCAAAAATCAATGGTCCTGGGGATGACTTTCTGTTGTTATATCTTACAGACTTCCTGTTCCATATACTGTACAGCACAGAGATGCCTTCATTTTTAATACTGAGTTTTAGATTAACTTAAACTGCCTAAATGCCAACCCAGAGATGTAATTGAGAAGCTAGAAATAAAAGTCAGTGTTAGTTTTATTTTGTAAACCTCTCCAGTCCCAATGAGAGAACTAAATCTAACAATCATTCACAAAACACAAACATGAAGATAAAGAGACCAGTATATTTCCTTTACTTTTCCTTGTGTCTACATTTAAGCAAGTAAGACCATGCATCTGTAAATCTGGGCTCCTTACAGAAATGTTGGCACTCAAAATACCAATTTCCAAAAAAGGTGAACAAAAAAATAAAAACTCCAAGGGAAGAGTGAATCTCTAACATCTCTCTTCTCCTTTAAACTTCTTTTTTGGCAGAGGGCAAGTCCCGCTGCACCCCACAATGTTGGGGCAAGCCCCACACACACACCCCAAAATTAATACATACCAATTCTATGATTACCATACCTCTGGAGAAAAGGGAACTTTGCATGGAATGGCTATCTCAGACTTAGTATATGTAAGCCTTTTTTTTTCAGCCATTCAGTCTCCGTGTTTTGGGACCTGGTCTAGCAGGTCCCAACATTTCAAATTGTTACCATAGAAAATCTGTTGTGATTCTCACTATTTTGCAGACAAATTCCCTCAACTGTGTTATTACCTGTAGGCATGGATACGTCATCCATTTAAAGAAGATCATGATTGAAAAGGGCTCACATGACTCACTTCACTTACCCAATAACACAGTTTGGTTCATTTTCATTCATATCACGTGGTCAGGTGGATTCATAATCATAGTGTGTAGTTTTCTGTAAAGGAGTTATGAATGGTTTAGAGTATGCATGGCTGTGATAGTAATGAAATTCATAAAACAGAATTCTCCTACTCTTATATCATGTATACATGTCCAATACACACCAAACATACAAGATGCCACATGGCAGATGTTTTTGACACCCGAAAATGGGCTGTTGCAGGTCATCTTAGATCTGCAAGTCTGCTTGCTACTGGATGTCATCATAAATTTTGATGAAAAGAGAAGCGAGGAGTAACAAAGGTAAAGGCATTGTTCATTTTGGAGATGCTGTAGGAATATTAAACAAATATTAAACAGGGATATTAAAGAGGAAGTAAAGGTAGCCCTGCATGCAGGCGCATGCGATGCAGAGAAGAGGAGTATGATATGAGCTAAGTTTTATTTTTCTGCTGGTGACCAGTGATAGCAACAGCACAAGCCTTTCTGAAGTATAGTCATAGAGGTTAGTGTGAGGATGCTGTCAGGGTAATAAGGGAGGCTCATTTCTTAAGATGTGTGAAGATGGGGGTTGGACAGTGGACAGGATGTGATAAAGGACTCAATCTAGCTATACATTCCCTGATAGCAGGCACATATAAAGGTAGTGATTGCCTATTGGAAGGATAACCACACATGGCTCTACTTGTGTGCATCAACTTTGTCTGAAGCAGAATAGGCAGTATTCCATGTGAATATGCATATGTTTCCTGTTATCAGACTTGTGTGCATGACAGATGTCTGTAGCACAGGTCTACTTTGATTCACTGAAAATTCATTTCACTGAATTTCAATTCATCCTCAAAAAAAATCACTGAAAGCTCAAATCACTGAAAACTCATTTCACTGAATCACATTTCACTGAATGTAAGTACTGTTGGGAAAATAAAACATATATCCCCTTTTCCCCACTGTAGTGTGATCCTGGAGTTAGTATATATAGTTAGGAAGGTGTGGGGGCATAGCTTCCCCACATTGGAGGGTGTGAACCCCCCACCTACTTAGATTTTATATTTATGAATCTGATTTCACTGAAATCTAACAATATAAAACCAAAAGTAGGTGGGGGCTATGTCCCTTATGTGCAGAAATCAGAACACCAAACACAGTAAATGTTGAATGAAGTATTTCAGTAAATTTGAATGTTGAAAATGTTGACTTTACTGAAATGCTGACAGCCGCTCAACATTAAAAAACACTTTTTGCTGGGGGGCAAGCCCTCCTGCACCCCCCACACACCCCCTGCTTATATATACAAACTCCAAGGTTGCACTACAGTGAAGGAAAGGGTACATTTCCCAATCCCCACTATAGTGTGATCTGCACCACAATGCCAAACCTTACAACAGCGAACACTCACTATTTTAAGTTTCAACATTGTGGTACTTGCATTTACGGTTATGCTTAATTAGTTTCACACATAAGTCAGTCGCACGAAATGCGATCATCTATGTGATAGTAAGCCATATATATATATGTGTGTGTGTGTGTGTGTGTGTGTGTGTGTAGAGTGTATATATATAAATTATATATATATATATATATATATATATATATATATATATATATATATTTTTTTTTTTTTTTTTTTTTTAATGTATTTCATCTCTTTGCGATCATTGTTTACAAAGGCCCCCAAAGGATTCATATTTAAAATAGTATGATATACCTTTCACTTCTACATTTGTTTACACACCTTATACATGTATCTATGTTTGGAAAAGTAGTCTTACATGACACCATATGTGCATAAAATCATAAACTGTATTGATAAATTCTTTGAAAAAGGAATGGCATTATGATACAAACACAAAACTGTGTACACTCAGAAATTAAGTTTAAATACTTGCAGTACTGATCCCATATGGAAGAACAAAAGTATACACTTTTATTAGTACATTTAGATAAACTATAGGTTTCCAGTATATACTATATATATAAAACACAGTACACAAGTTGCTGTGTTAACTAGTGCTGTACACTGGGATTTTCCAGTTAAGTGACTTAGTGCTTATGCTGCACCCCAGGAAGAAAGAAATGGGCACATTAGGCAACCTGCTGGAATCAAGATAAAACTTATTTAAACTCTAAATGGAATCTAGTGAGTGCTGTGTGTTACATGAGGATACAAGGATTTTACTATGAAAGTCTATCTTTTCATATTGCCTGCTATAAGATATAATCACTGTTTTATAGAAAGAGAATCACTGAAACTACCAGGGAATCAATTATATTTCTGTGTTTGTTTTGGAAAAAAAAACTGTTGGAGTTTGTTGGAATTGTGAGAGGTCATTCTGGAAGCAAGTGAAATTTTCTGTTTTTGTATAAGTCTGTTGTGTAAGCAATGGGTGCTTTGTAAGTTTGTTGATATCTTGTGAACTTGACCTGCAGTTCTAAAAATATATGAGAAGCTGGAGCAAATACTATCTCAAATTGTCACAGCATAAAGGTAAACAATCTGTTTATGTTCTTCTAAAAATAAACTGAGTTTTTAGCAGCCAGTCACCACAAACTATGAACTGTCAAACTGTCCTCGACTGCATTTTCTCTGAACAAACTGTTTAATGCTTCAAGAAAATAATAAATTGGGGTTAGTATAACGGTAAAGGTGCTCATCTCACAGACACAAGGTACAGGGTTTGATTCTCAGGATAATTGTATAGGCTAAAAATGGCCTACAAGGGTTTAATACGTACTTATATTGAACAATTTTGGAATATAATAGATGTTGTAAATCAGCTATCTAAAATTTTCTTGATAAATTAACAAGTTCATTTTATAGGCATATTAAAAAATCAAATAATTTAAGTAACTTAACAATGAGAGATATTTATTATGTATCATCTTATCACTCAGGTTAATAACAAGATTACCTATTATAGGTTGAAGACAGATGAGTATAATCCAAGTTTAATATTTGTACCAGATTTGTACAATATTGAAAAATATTATCTAAAACATTTGACAACTATGTGTCATTTTTAGAGAAGCCACCATGTGTTGATTAATATGTTCAAGTTTTAAATATTTATAGCAAAATACAACTCAGATAGATGCCCACTTAGTATAATTATGAGAATAATTTACAGTTCTGATTAACTTGGAAGTAAAGGAAATAATTGTAAAAGTTCAGATTTGGTAATAATACATTTAACTTGACTGCTAAGCATAGAATAACCATTTCCTCGAGATTAGGATACCGCAGAAAACTTGAAATTTCCTTTGTAATAGAAAGAAAAATGGCATTGGTAAAGACTGAATGAAGAATTAAGAAAAAAATGTTTGAAAAAATTATTTTTATTGTAGAAACATTGGGGCAAAGAACATTTTAATTCCATCTTTTAAGACCACCTTTTAGCACTTTCCCAAGACTTAAAGTGTTAAATCATTAAAGTTTTTTTTAAGTTGGAAAACATTTATTCCTAAATCTCTTAGTGTCCTCTGTTTTAATATGGTACATATGCACACGGTTTAATATATAATAGCAATCATCCAGTGAAACTGACAATGATTTCTCAACATCTAACTTGTAACTGGTATCAAATACCCAATTATTTAAATCATTTAAAATTATTAGCATGTTATGAATTGCACTAGAAAAACACATTCTAATATCATCTGAAAATACAATTATTTTAATGATAGTACAAATATTTGAAAAATAAACTGTTGTATGCAAGATAAGTGAATAAAGGTTCTATATACAAACTAATTAGGAAATGGAAGTTTCTAAGTGTTAATTGGAGATACAAGAAATCCTAGCATTGTGCCTGTTTTAATTTCAAAGTGGAATTAAATCCATTTACTGAAGAAATAAATCATGGAATAATATAAAGAATATTTATTACATGTATAAACTCCCATGAAGCATCGCATTTTCCAGGACTCTTAACAATAATTAAAACGTAACATTGCTAGCACATTTGATACATTGGTTGTTAATAATATATATATATTTTTTACTAAAGTAAACATTTGAAAATAAACTGTATACATAAATAAAAAGGGACTATTTTCACTCTTTGAAAGAAAATGCAAGATAAATATTTTACCATTATTCATGACAGCTATAGGACTGTCATTTTTATATCAGATTGTTCTAAATTTGGCTTAGGCAAAACAATAGCTTTAGATTGATTAAAATAAATACATACCATGTGAATTGACAAACAAAAACTAGTAAAATACGAGTCATGTGCCTTTCTCATTGTAATTATTTATAGCATGTACTCTATTGAGGCACAGGTGACCCTTAAAATATTATCAAATGGCTGAGGATCTACAGGTAAACTTATTCAGTCTACATATTATCAGTGCTTTGCAAATCTTTTCTATAGTATTATCACTGAAGTTATCTGCAATCAGTTTTGAAAATCTGTACAGAAATGCCATCCAGGCTTTAATAAATTTTACACACAAATAAAATATTTAAAATAAAATATAAAAGCTCATTACATTTGTTAAGTTTAACTAAATATGAAAAACAGACCAAAGACAATTTGTTTTGTTTGCCCATGACAGTTGGTTATGTGTAAATTAACTTTTTTTTTAATTTTGCAATTTTTAAGTTTTCTTATTTAATAAGATCAAAATTTGCAATCATGTTTACTAGATCCATTCCTTTTTAAGTCTCTTTTTTTCTTATAATATGAGGCCTTATTAATTAATTTATCCTAATAGCACCCCTAAGTATGGCTCAATAGACTTTTGATTTAAATGATATTTCATCTGACTCATATTATAATACACCAAATTTGGCCACCAAATTTCTGGTTTAAGGTTTAAGAGATGATATCTGATACAAACTGTAATATTTTAATGAATGACCAATCTGAAATTTGGTTTAATGGAGGTATCCTCTAATTCAGAATCCTAATAATTTAAGGTGTTTTCTGTTTATTTATGAACTTCATAAATTTATAATATATTTGGGTTCAAAATACATAAAGTTACTTTTCTATATTCATTAGTAAAAGTTAAGTATAATACAAATAAGGGATATTCCTCCAAAAATAATGACGGTCAACCATAACTTTTTGAATAAGTTAACAAGAAAAACAGATAAAAAGTAAAATTCATATAGGATAGGACATATGAGAATTACAGCAAAAAAAAATTCATAAATTTATAAAAGTAGTTTGATCATTGAAGATAATCAAAACTATATTACATAAAATAGCTTTTCTAAAACTGATTGATTAGAAAATGCCATCCCTATTTTATCAGTTGAAGTATCTTGAACTACATTCATTTTTCCTTCTATATTGTGGTCAAGTTCAGTTAATTTTTCCATATGTTGTTTAATATCCAGAATAAACTGAATTTGTTGAACCCTTCTATTTTTCACTGGATAGTTGATTGATGCCCAGAATGTCAAAACAAAAAGATCACTAGCATCCCGTCTTAGGGGCTACATTCAAAGAAGAAGGATAAGGTGAATATTGTGCTTTTGTCACTTTTTCCATCTTCTAAAGTTTGTGCAGTCTTACAGTTGATATATACATATGGTTTACATTTACATGCTCAAGACTCAGAAGGTCAAGTCGAGTTGTGCAAACCCTGCACTCTAATAATTGGAATGTCGAATACTGACATTACTGACTGTCTGAACTTGCATCCCTTCTGGTCCTATTTTCACACTTGATATTGGGTCCAGACAGAGAGTTTTGTGTTCAGTGTGTTTTTTGGGTATACCAATATTCAGCATGCCGACATTCAACGTAATGTTGTAATTATTGCTCGACTCATTTTGAAGTATCCAGTAGTAAACCATTTTTGTGTGTGATGCCTTTCAACTGTCCAGTTTTTTGCAGAATATTCTGATTTTTGCCTGAAATTTTGGAACTATTTATCTTGAAATGTGTGGTTTTCCTGAAAACTATTGAGGATTGCAGTCATTGAATAATGATATATTTGGAAAAAATTCTCTACAAAATACTATTAAACACAAGTTACTGTGAAAAATATCCCAAATTTATATTAATAATGTGCCAGAAACAAAATTCTCTCTTGTTTAAACCTTTTTAAATGAACATACTTTCTCCATAATATAAAACAAACTATTTTTTGGTTTTCCCATAAGATAGTAAGCCTTTGCTTTCTGCACAATAATACCACAAACATATAAACATTACTGCAGATGTTTATTATAACTTCAATAAGGTTCCTCATTTATAAACGGTATCCATCAATACCTCATGATATATTTAACAAAATATTTATCAAATAAAATATATGCAGAATATATTGATATGTCTAAACAGAGTGTGTCACCATCATAGCCACTGCAAAATTCATAAGCTTGTATCCAATAATTCTATTTTGCTGCAAAAAAGGTAACAGTTAGTGTCAAATAAGTTTTTGCCATACTTGATCAGATTTTGACTAATAAGTACATTTATGTACATAATTTGAGCACGTAATAAACCTGCAATTTTCTTAACTACTAATTTATATTGTATGTATATAGACATCCTTACTATACAACCAAAAATCAAATGGTCTCAAAATGCATTACAGTTTGAAAACTGTTTTTGCTACATATGATACAGTTAACAAAATAGACTTGAGATTTTATTATTAGAAAAAAATGCTTTATTTTTAGCTCATCACATTCATTGTGGTTTATTCACATATAATTTGCACTATTTGATGAGTTGATGAGATTAAGTTTTGTGGTTTAATTTGTATTCAGTAAACAGGCCAGTAATAGCAGTGCAATAGACAAATTGCAGTCCTGCCCCTGCTCAAAGTCACTGCTGTGATGCCAATAGTTCTGATGCTCAGCAAATTCCAAACTTTTAAATGAAAAAACATAACAAAATATTCTAGCATGGGAAGTGGTGGGGCAGTAATTCTACATAACTATATTGTTAAGTGTTCTATGAAATACTCTTATACTTGATAAAAAAACTCAATCAGTACACATTAGCCATTTTGTTGTATTTTAAAATGTTGAAATTCCCTCTGTAATCTGAATGCACACAACAACCACACAGCATAAGCAGCCGAATAACATACTAGGAAATAAAATGATTTGGATGGATTAGGTGCAAAATGTTTTATACAGATACATCTGTTACACCTAAAACCATTTAAGTGGAAATATTAACACACGAGTTAATATTAATCTGAAAAATATTATACAATTTCCAATATTGAATATCAGTGTGAAAAAGAAGGCACTCATTTTAAATGGGAAATGAAAGGTGTATTATGTGGAATTATCTAGTATTTCACATGAATTACTGTGTGGTAAAATGTTCTTGATCAAACACCCTGCAAAGTTATAATGTTGTATTACCTGACATTTTTATATGCAGTATAAGAACTGTAGAGTTTTGTGATTTTTTTTTCACCCAAAGATGCCATGTAATATTCATTCATTTTAATATCTTAAAAAGTTTTTTCAGTATCATTAAAAATTTCACTGCATTTTTATTCTGAATTCACATTGTTCAATTTGCATATACATGCAAATATGAATTCAAGACCCTTTCTTTCTATGTTTTTATAAAATATTCATATACATTTATCTTTCTAATTTATATATTGTTTTAACCCCCTTATTTCATTTTATTGTGTGTTGTTAGCTATGTAGAAAGCGGCAATGTGATTGATTACTTACATAATCTGTTGAAATGTGATTTTTTTTTTCAAATGTTTTATTTCCAGTTTTGTAAGGAACAAAAATAAACTGACCCCGGGATTCATGAACCTTGCGCCAGGCGCCAGCATAGCGTCAGCGTTATAAAGCCAAATATGGCCACCGAGCGATTCAGGTATGAAGCAATCCCATCGCACTACCGGCGCTGACCTGCGCCGCCCGGCGTAGGTATGCTAATCACACTGTGTGCGGTATTGCACCATGCAAATGAAGGCAAATAGCGATTCACGGCGGGGCATGCGTAGCGTAAGACGGCAATGTAAACCGAAAAAATGGTTTACATTTACCCAAACATGACCAAGGAGTAACGGAAGGCTGTCAACGCCAGGTATCATACAGGTGCAATATGCCAAAGGCGAAAGGCACCGAAAATGTCCAAAGAAAACATGCACAAACTGTAAATAATGACAAAATGTCATGTACGTAGAAACCACAGCAGAACCCCCGGATATGTGTACAGAAGGTGCAAAGCAATGAAATAATATGACAATGTCCTAAAAGAGCTGTATAATACACATCAGCTGTACAGCCACCACACACCATAGTATGTATGGAAAGCCTCAACCCCAGCGCAAGGGTTGTCAAGGAGTGGTGGCAGTGTTCGCGCCGTAACCATGTATTAGCAGTCAATGCCATGCAAATGAGGCAGATAATAGTGAATCGCAAAGCTGGCGCCGTGTAAGGATGGAGCAAACGCGCAGCGGTACTACACCGAGGAGTGGCCTACACGAGATACATGTCAATCGCAGAGGGTGTGCCACTGTAGGAGGAAGCATATTGGAGGCCAGCAAACCTGGGCTGTACAATGCACATCACAGCAGCAGGACCGGCGTGTGAGGAAATAGATGCGCTGAGAGTACATAATGCGCGCACAGATGCATGTGCACGAGGATGACTATGTTCCCCAACCCAGTCATGTGACGGCCTCCGCGCCAACAACCACGGATATAGGAAGGTAATGCGGAGAATATGAGGAAATGCGGAAGCAGTGTAATTGGAGCCGTAATGAGCAATCAACACCAATCAATCCAGGAAGGGCAAACGGCGGCAGCCGACAACTCTGTATGCAGACTCCTGCATAACGGGAAGGGGAGGCATATGAATGCAAAGATAGTAGGGGATGTAGTAGAAATGCAAAGAACAAAGAACCGAAATAGCACAGCCAAGTACAGAGGTAGCATAACTGCGGCTGCAGATAAAATGCATCATATGCCATGTGCCTGCAGGATGCAGTAATGTAAGATGCAAAGCTAAGCCAATGCAGGCAACTGTAATGTAACACTAAAGGCAATACCGTTGCAGTTGCAACCGTAAAACACCGAAAATAATCCATGGATACGGCTGCACAGACACACCCAATGACATCACCGGTATACAGCACAACAGTATAAAGTGTGAATGCACACAACACACAGCGATTTCCCAAACGCTGCACCGTAGGGTGTAAACACACGGGGAACTTTTAATATGTATATGGTGGGTGCCGCCGTGGCCGTGATGCATAGGTATGTGGCAGAGACAGACGGAGTTGTGGAGGACGGTGCCGACAACTACCGTAGGCCTCACAGGAGAAGGAGAGTGTTCAGACCAAGGGTGACCTACCAGGGCTGCAAGACCTGGAGATAGTAGAGCGCTACAGGGTGGACAGGGACACATTACAGCAAATAGTGGAGCTGTGCCGGCCACGCCTGAGAACAAGAGACAACAGAGGGGAGCCCATCCCAGTGGACACAAAGGTATGTGTGAGCTTGCTAATACTGGCTACAGGTACCTTTCAAAGGCCAACCGGGATATAATGGGTATCTCACAGGCATCAGCATCTAGGGTACTACACCAGTTCCTGGATGCCATGTTACGACATGCCCATGAGTATATAAACTTCCCCAGATCTCAGGAGGAGTTGGCTAGCAATATGCTCCGCTTCCACCGTGTGGCACAATACCGGAGGTACTGGGTGCGATCGACTGTACGCACATAGAAATCAAGTCACCACCGGGAGCAGGGTAGACGCTACATATACCGCAAGGGATACCCGTCCATCAATTGCCAGGTCGTGTGCAATGCGCAGGGCATTATCATGGATGTGTGTGCTGGCAGCCCTGGAAGCTTCCACGACTCCCATATCTGGCATGCCTCACAGCTGTATCAGGTATTCGCCAGGGGACATCACACAAGGTCACCTTGTGGGGATGCTGGCTATGCACTGGAGCCGTGGCTGATGACACCCATCAGAAATGCACACACACACATGCAAGAACGCCATAATGAGGCACACGCACAAACCAGAATAATCATAGAGCGTGTGTTTGGGATGTTGAAATCACGGTTCCGTGCTTGGATACATCCGTGGAGCCTTGCAGTACTCTCCAGGCACATGTGCCCACATATTCATAGTATGTTGTATGCTACACAATATGATTCTGGCGGAAACAGCTGCTGCAGGGACATAATGGTGTAGGGCCACCAAGCCCGCCACAACTGCCAAGGCAAGCACAGGCACAGGGCGTTCAGCACCATGAACACGCTGTGCCAGCCCCAGTAGGTAGACGGAGGCGCACCCAATATGCCTACGCCCTGGCAAAGAGGGAACGATAGCACATACTTTGACAGTGTAGGCCCCATGGACTGACACCTCCTTACCTGCACACACAGTGAAATGGACGCCACACAAACATGTCCGCCCGTAATGTGTACCGTATGGCCGGACCTATGTGTGACTCCAACAAAGGCACCGCCCAAACACTGCACACCCAATAGCCAGCAGAGCATGGAACGCCAACACCTCACCGCGACGGTTCTACAGCACACGGCGTAGCCGTGATGCTGCCACTATCGCGCAAGTCGACCACATATGTACTTATGTGCATACACAGATACGGAAATAGATATCAGTACACATGTAGAAATATATGTACGCATACACAGATATAAAGTACAACAGGTTAATATGGAACCCAGGGATGCAAGTTCACAGATAAGTAAGACGAAATCTCCACATAGTAAACATAGTGACCGACAACCCGATCATCCGGGAGGGTGGGCAGAGCAGGTAACGCCAGCCATGGAAATGTCAACCTGCATCAATACATATCCGCGTGTCGGGATGATCACCAGTCCACGGTACAGTAACGGGATATGTGCGTGTCATATCCATAGGATATGAGTGCGGGGATACACGCCGCCACTGGCGATGCGCCAACGAGGTATTGTGTGCAACCGCCGGTGCGAAGCCGCAAGCATGCCAGTGAAGTTTACACCATTATGAGGAACGTACTACATTTGGGGTCTAAAACAGTTCATGTTCCTCGCAGTTCCTCAAAGTTCCACATTGAAAATGTCTGTCAAACATCCATTGTTAGGAATGTATTTAAATGACATCCTGGTAAATAGAAATTAATCATAGTAATTCATTAAAGGTTCTTCATTGTAAGTAAATCAGCATATTTTAACCATCCTATGACCTACTTAGCTGAAGTTGTTACTATGCCATTAGTATGTGTTCCACATTATGCCCATTTGTTCCACATTACTAATGTGTGTGTTCCTCATTTTGGAAATAGAAGGTTGAGAGCCATGGCGGCAATATGTGTATGTGTGAGGTGAGGTTGTCGTGTGTTCCGCTGTGTGTGTGTAATGTGTGTGCCACTGTAAAATGTGTATGTAGGTGACATGTCACAGGCGGAGTGTAATAACATGCGAGGCATACAGTACAGGAACCATAGGCGATGTACAGCAGTACCCACAAAGTAGTACTGACATCTCCTCAGTGGCTATGCGTGGCGACGTAAAACGATGCAAAGCAGAAATGTCCCAGAATGTACCACAGGGCCATAGCCAACAGGAGATGCAAAGGACGCATGTACAAACCATGACCGTATGTATGGCGGCCATAAGGTAGACTCAACACGATACGCCGGCAACGTTACACAGCATCAGGCATGTACGGCGAAAATACGAATGTGCTATCCCGGCACCGATTGTGAACACTTACGGTCCCGTAAATACCGCTGTGTGTTCCACGACCGCTAAGTAAGCAAGCGGCACACGAATAGGAGGCTACCGGTAGCATACAGGCCGTCCCAAGTATAGGACCACAATCACCGTAACTATCAGTGACAAAATGCCAATGGATAGTAGGCACGGACGAACATCCGCAGATATATAACCGATGTGAAGGAGGAATACGTGCAGGAAGCACACATGCAGGCGATACCGACACCACACGACATCAACAAAACAAACATTCCCAGAACAACAGACAGGTAACCTGCAGCTCCCCAAGCAGGGATGGAGCACACACACAAGCATATCTTGTATGTATAAATGCAAGACCCACACCCCGCACCAGCCCCCCACATCCGCAGATATACCCCATCGCACATATCAAAGGGATAACAGCTAAAACCGTAGCAAAAACATACAGGCAGTCAATGACAGCGGCATACCCGCAACAAGCCGTGGGAAACACTAGCAGCAGCTGATGCATCCTTGCATCCGTTGTGTACAGGAATATAACAGCTATGTTACACATCTGAATGCACAATGCCATCGACAGACGCCGCCAGGACACGGACACCCACATGTCAAACAGAATACCATACCCAACACACACAATCCACGGCTAACACCACAGCATAATGTACCTGACACCACACATAGCGTATGCAGTCACACAAACATTATACAATACATACCATCCCCACGAAGGTAGTGCAAATAACTAACGGCCACACGAGGAATGAACCATGGCCTAGTTTCCGGTAACGCATTTAATGGAGGAGGATCACCAGTGATATGCGATAAGTACACACCGAGGAACAGCTATTGGCGTGATGAACCCACATGCCTCAGGTGACGACGAATAAAAGGAAGACTCTCTGGATATTCAAACCGTATGTTCACAACGAACACAAACGCTATCGAAAGAAAATACTGAGAGGAAGATATTGACGAATACAGAAGCGAAGGCCGGAAAGGTATGTCGAACCCACGAGATGTACTGATGTGTAACGATGATACGTATGACTAATCTGCACTGTATGTGAACGATGTGTGTAAGTAAAGATACCTGTCCATTAGGCAGAGAGTGGTGAAAGGTGGTCATGTAATGCTAAGCCGCGGAGCATACCAACGACTGCGGACAACGTGTGCACAGCAGTGGGACAACATGTACACAGACGTGATAACCCAAGGTCCGCCATAGGGATTCCAAACACAGAACAATGCCACCACCCACGCCGATGCTGTCAGTGGATATCGAACAATGAAGCCCCACAGCAGGATAGGCCATGTATGTATAGTGTCACAGCACACATGTGCATGGGCATATACCGCCGATGTCATACGGAATGTGCGCACGACGCACGTATCCCACGCAGTAGGGTGACTATGTCAATTATGTGTAATGCAAAGCTGTCATGATGGATATGTTCAGAAATCATAGACAGTATCACAGGCATAGCATGCATGATGGAGGGATGGCCTAATGTTATGTACATAAACAAGATATGTATGGCCTGCACATATGGGACAATGTAGTAGCAGAATAGGTACCCGAAATGGAGGGAACAGCAAGTAACCATGTCCAAACGTTCTGTAGCAGGTGCAATGTGTGCCACAATGATGTCCAGCAGGGCCGTGTGTAAACACATGTGCAATGTACACAGTAGTGTCACCCCCCCCATGGTAGTGTCCACTGAACGGCAGAAGTGGATGTCAACTGTATGTCTATACAGTACTTCCGCTGTGGTGGTACCATGGGTCTGTGTCACCCTACCAGCAAGGGAGCTATCACATGACTAGTGACACAGTGTGCCCCTGTGGGATGTGCACAGGACCTATGTCCCACAGCACGGTGTGTGTCCAGTCTGTGGATGTCACACAGACGCCCGGCTTGAGCAATGTGGCATGTGTGCACACATGCAGGACTGCTCCTCCCACCCTGCCCACTGCAAACGCCATGTAGGAGTACTACATGCATCAGTACTGCGGAGAACATGGCCCATGGCAGAGTAGATTACACCCCTGTGTTAGTGGTATGCAGGTGAGTACAGATGTGTTACATGACTGTCATTTGCATATGTAAACTGTCTGAGCCGGTAGAGATCACAGCATGACTATACTGAGACATGTAACGTTGTATCCATTGTGTAAGGTACACCACACATGTGTTATTGTAACACTGCCGCGGTACATGTGTGTATGGCACAGGTACAAGGGCACCCAAGGTATCAGCTAGACATACGGTCCAGAAATGCGTGGTCCTGCACATGTGTACCCACGCCATGGTGGAATATGGCAACCACAGCACCATGTGGGGCATGTGTGTGTACATCAACCATGTACAACGTGATATGCATGTATAGGGACAGTATCCATGTGATACACACTGCATGACTGTCACTATGCAAAGGTGATGTGTATGCACTATGTGTGATGTAACTGATGCAATGATATCTACATGATATATCTGCCACACTGACACCTGTATGGTTGTTAGCAATATGAGTAGGATGAGCTAGAATGCTGCCAGGTATGTAGATGTGGTATATGTAGGCATGGACAATACTGTGTGACAGCAGGTAGTGTACGATGCAAATACTGAGCATGAGGGGCCACATGTCTGAGGACTGTGCAATGTCACACGCCCCTGACTTGTTGTAGTTAGCATGATATGCCTGCACCACTGTGTGACCTGTACAGGAGGCACATGGCGAACATCCCGAGACATAGGGTACGATGTGATGCTGGATGTGTACATTGGCAATAGCATAAAGTGGAATGGCGCTGAAGGGCAAAGAGCGGATCATGTCTGATGTGATACCCTCTGTACCACCCCAACCACCCATGCAATAGTATGACAGGTGGCCAGCATGGGATGTGGTGTGCTGTGGCGCACATAAGCCCAACAAGGGTGCCAGTAAAGGCATGCAGGTAGTCAATGAGTGTGTGAAGCATGTATGTCAAGATGTGGCCCAGTGCCATACTGAATGGCCCAGTCATGGGTGTACAAATGCAGCCCCATACGTGCAATGCAGTACCACCCATGTGTAGTGTGATAGATGTGGTAGTGTGGTGGTCAGGGTACACAACGCACATGAATGGGCTAGCAGTCAATGCAGTGTGCTGCTGCAGAGACATGTAACAGCCAGGTTGGCGGATACAACAACCACGGCGATTGGAGGTGACATTGGGACTGTGTTCCCGGACATAACATGTGCATGGCAGTACTATGTATGTGTCCACAGGGTTAATACAATGTCCAGCCAAGGATTGGAACCCTGTAGTGAGTGAGAGTGTGTATTGTTGGTAGGTACCCCATTGGCAGGCACGATGCCAGCAACATCTGTGTTGGCAATGCCTGCATGACTGTGGTATGCTGCATTGAATGTGGATGTAGTCAAACAGCAGAGACATACCACCACACTGCGTGAGGGCCCACACTGCAATGTCTGGCAGTCATGTGTAGGTAGCTAGCTGTGGAGTATGTGATGCACCATGAGGACACACCATGACTGTCAAGTGACACACCACACACAGGTGAACATAACTACCATGCAACAGCCTGCACATGTGCCCATACAGCATGTGTGCATGGAACAGGAATACCACTGTGGCCTGTGAAAAGGCCAGTACCACCATGTCTCTGTGTGGAATAGCATGGTCCCTACCAGTGTGTAAATGTAGCAGAAGTGCACTGTGATCAGTGTTGGCATAGGCACGTAGACTGTCCATCGTGACGGGTGCCATGCCATCAACTACCTCTGTCAGTGGATGTCAGTAATACCGGCTGTAGAGTGTATGTACCATGCATGCTGCTATGGTTGTGTGTTTAGGGTGTGGCTAGCAGGGATGAGAAGCATGGATGTTCAGCAAACAGAGGGGATGTGTGTAGGCATAGCACACAGACACATGGAGGTTTGGTGCATGCCGAGGGTAGTGTAGGTATGGTATGTGTCGTGTAATGTGTCACCCAGCTATGCGCACTGCATGGCTAAGCATGTGTGGGTACATGGGAGTCCATACTAGGGAAGGCGTGTTGCTGTCAATACATAGCAGTAGCAACTGTCCTAGGTGCAATGTACAGTATGCCAACACGACCAGCATGTAACCTGTGGTGTACAGTGTATTCACTGTCGCGGTCACAATGTGCGAGCGGTCACGAACATGGGTATCTGAACATGGATTACCTATGATGCAATGTGTCTTGGGAATATACAGTATGTGTGTAAATCACTGTGTGGTGTGGGAACCACCCACCCGTGTGTTGCAGTCCAGGTATGTGCCTGGGAGGTATGATCTGTGTACAATCTGGACTGGCAGGTGTGCCGTGTAGGGCATGGAGGCAGGTCCCAGGCACTGCAGATAAATGACATGTGTGCTGTACTGTGTGTGCAGTGCTTGTGTACAGCACAGTGGAGGGTGTAAGCATTGTCACACATCACTGCATGCTGTGCCTACCTGTGACAGCCCTGCCGGAGACAGACATGTGACACCGCTGCACAGGCAGCATAGCATGTGAAGATGTACATGTGGGCTGCACACCTTAGGCAGATGTCCACAGGTCATGTGTGCCACGGTAGTGTGGTTGAACACGGCTATCAGACTGGACAAACACTACATGCCTGCATAACTACAGTATGACCATAGTCAACAGTCCCAGTGACAGAGTAGGCCAATGTACACTATCCCTGCGTGCAGACCACTGGCTACTGGACACCTGGCTAGACACACACCTGGAGGGTTAATTCACCATTGAGCCATCACATGTCCCAGTCCATGTGGGCCGCATAATGTCATCACAGGGTGGTCACAATAGCAGGTGGCAAGGCAGACACGGTGTACCAGGTGATGTGACATGTGTGCATATGTCGACTAGCACAGCCGTTCACATGTCTGCAACATACTGGTGCACGATGTATACTGTTACATGATGTATGGAACTGCACTGTCACCCACTACAGGGCCATCTGACACAGGTGTGTTGTGACAGGTGTAACCCATGTTTGCACAGGATACACACCGCTGTTGTAGGCAGCCATGCTGGTGGCTACCAGTGATATATGCAGTGGTCATACAGACATACCGCAGTGTTCATGCAGGAATGTCCATTGTCGTGGACGATGTGCTGCTATGTGAATGTAGGTGTGTGTTGTGAATGTTACACATCCAGAAGACACCATCTGGTGCAGTCATGGTTGTCAACACCAGTACACACATCCACAGCAGTCAGAACCCAGTCCTGACAATGTGTGTCAGTCACCCTCGAACTGTGTGACATATGTGCACATGGCGGAACACCTCCCACTGTCATCTAAGCTGGCTACATGATGGCTGGAATGTGCTGTAGAAATGTACAATGCTGGTAGCCCAATGAAGTACCTGGAATCAGACACAGTACGCTATGTCAGCCATGTAAACCATGCACAACAATGACCGGCCAACAGACACAAACAATGCATTGACACATGGAACATGTGCACATGACAACCCCAATGAGGTATGTTGCACATATTGATGTACAATTGTCATCTATGGCCATAGCATGGATGCAGACACACATACTCCACAGGTAGTACCATGTGATGTAGGTAGGGGGCATTGCTCGTGTACATGTCACAGTAGCTGTACAGACACATGTCCTGCATAGCTGCCATGTAGGGGTAGCTGTGGTATGTGACTGCTGGACATGCCCGTACAAATGACCATGTCCCACAGGAGATGTGTTATGTGTGTACCACATGTGACGTGCTGACAACAAGCTGTGATGTGTACGGCTGCCGTGCACCTGTGTGACATTGTCTGTGATGGGTGCAAAGGCATATAGTATCGTATTGCATGCCCACAAGCCCCACATAGGTGCATAGCCTGAACATACAATACAAGGAGTGTGTGGGATGATAGCAACCCACAGGAGGAGATGGGTATGGACGGCAGCCCACAACCACATGTGTGTGTACGGTGTTCACGCCCACGACACATGAGCATCTGAGAGGCTAGTGTTACAGCTGTACAGGGTTGCATGCATATATGTTCAGCAACATCCCTGTGTGTCCCACCACTGGCCCGTGGACCGATGGACACCAACCAAATGTGCAGATATGAGATGTGCACAGCACATCACAGATGCCTACTGTAGAACAGGCTTACCGTGTAGACATGTGCACAGTAGGTCTGCGCCAGCTGCAGTCAAACATGTAATGTGCTGAACCACACCAATAGTCCAGGCCATGCCACAGATGGACGGCATGCATCTGTGTATGTATGGCTGTGAATGTCTCCGCATAGCAATATAGCTGTGTCACCGCTAGAACAACAATATGAATGGGTTATATGTGTGAGGGGTGCGCCATACGCTGCATGGTCTGATCGACGATACCATCAGTGACCCTGCTATGTGAACATCCCTGTCCCCATACATGGATACCTATGCTGTGCCCAACACCACATTCACAGAGGGAGGGATGGCGGTGTGTAGTGCAGCAGCAGACATGGGGTGGCAGCAGGCACTGGATGTACACATATGTGGTACCCACATCAGTGCAGGCAGCCATCCATGTGCACGGGATAGCGTGTGTGTCCACATACAGCACTGTGTTGATCAATATCCCAGCACATAGCACCTGCCAGGGTTACAGTGTATGCATGGATGTGTGATACCTGCATGCACCAGACACACCCTCAGCAAGCAGCGCAGCATACCTTGCTTGAGGCCAGTGTCCACACCATGGCGATAGACATGTTGAATGTCCATATACACATAGCAATGACATATGGAATGGACAGCCACCCTGCCAATATCGTGAAACCCCCAGGTGGATCACAACCCAGTGCCATGTATGTGGCATACCCTGCCATACCATGCAGACCTGCCCAGCAAGGCTGCATGAGCTATCACAGTCCTACATGGTGCAATGGACAAAAGGCACTCTCACTATCAACCATACACAGCAGTAATGTGGCGGTGATGCACCCTGTGGTGTCACAGGTGCTGTGTGATGCTCTGGACAATGTGTGTGTGTACATGCTATGCATGGCCTGTCCTGCTAATGTGTCATGGTTACACATTGCCCTATGTCTATCACATGTGCAACACAGGTGAGCTGTGGCAAGTTGTCCAACACCCGCACAGTGCTGTGTGGATGTACATGGCACAACACATGCATGTGCAGGTGTCCATGTGTATGTGTACAGTGCCACTGCTGACGCTCACAATGGCTACAGACGTGATGTGTACTGACATATACACAGCGCCCAGGTGAACAGCAGCAGCGACGCCACATGGGGACCTATGTCAGTGATATCCACACACGTGCAGCCAGGTCCACATGTCCACAGCTCCCTAACATCTACATGGTGCGGTACAGTGTGATGGGGTGGCAAACAGATATGATGTGACACCCACTGCTCAATGGTGTGAAGCCAACACATCGGCTGTGTCACTGCCACGATGCCTTTCACAGATTACTGTGCAGATGTCGTACTTGTCATAGCAATGTATCTCCAACAGTATGCCAGCACAGCAGTGTAAATGTGACCTGCGACCAGGATTATGTCTTACAGATAATGCCACGATCCCGCCTTCCTGCATTCAGTCGACAGGAGGAGGAGGTGATCATACCATACCTCCATACTAATCATGACATGTTATTTAGTCATGTGCCACAGCAGGCACAGGAACGACAGGAGATGTGGGAGGAGATGTGCAGGAGGGTGAACAGCCTGGGCGGATACAACCGCACTTATCAGCAGATCCGCAGGCACTGCACAGACCTGATCCGGCATGCAAGACAGCGTGCCGCTGCAATCGCCAGACAACAACGTGGGACAGGTGGTGGGCCACCAACCCAGCCCCCACTCACAGCCACGGAGGAGCTCCTGGCCAGTCTGGGGACACCCACGGAACAACACGCAGAAACCCATGCGGCCATCGTGGAGGTGGGTGTCTCCTAACTATGAGCTTGGAGCTGCATGGTAAGTCAGGGATGCATGTTTGTATGATAAGTGACGGGGTGGGTGTCATAGTACAACACATAATATAGCCATACATGCCAGGTATATGGTTACACAAGACGATACTACAGTATGCTATGTTGTGTTAGCAGACATGTGCATAGCACATGCTAACTCACAGATGCATGATGTGACATGCACACTGCTGACTGTGGCGATAGTAATGGATAATGTGTATACCTTTGTGTCATCCCTTTACAGGTACGCCTGGCATGACGCAAACACAAGGGTCTGTTGCAGGTAAGTCTGTTGCTAGTCAAAGGCATGATATGGTGTATTGATATTCCCCATGTGTCCAGGCATGACATGCACACCTGTGTGTGCCCCAGTCACGGTATACAGGTTGCACCACCCGACACACACACCACCCATGTACAGTAGATACAACCGCTAGCGAGAGTGGCATGACACCACACGACCTATTGGTGTGTTACGTGCATTCAGCTATGCATACAATGGTGTAGGTGTTCCACAATGGCTGCATGTGTAGTATGCATCGGTATGCCTCTGCAGTATGCACACAGTACCACATAGTGAGCTGTGATCTTGCCAGAGCACAGGTGTTACCAATGTGACCTATGCCCCTGCATCGGTGCACACGCTGTGACATGGCACATGCCATGTCCCATGCACGTGGATGTCTGGCTGCAACATTGTCACACCATGACATGACCTATGCACGACATAGCAGACATCCACACTGTCTGCATATCTGTAGGGAATGTGACACCTTACACTAGTATGGTTGTATGTCACATGGGCCACCACAGGGCCATGTGCACGATGTCCACCACACACAATTGTCAATGACCCAGACAGACAAGGCCATGGTCGATACCTACAGGCATGTTGCCACACAGTACATCCACAGTGGGTAGTCACCGCTGCACCCTGTACACACATAGTGGGCTCATCACTGTAGTGGCCCCCCTGGACATCCGATGTAGTACACCACTGACATGGAATGCCTCTCCACAGCTACTACAGGTGCCTCCAATATCCACCACATACGTGCTGCTGAGCGGATGAACTGACTTACAGACATGGCAATGTAATGCGCCCAGGTCACGATCACACAGAAACATAACTGTGTCCTGCTACTGTGCAGTGGCACAGTGCCCGCACTCCACACTGTACAGCTATGTACACAGCTCACACCAACCGCACCTGCACAGACATCCCTGTTACCCATACATTGTATCTGTAGACTGTACACATAACACTGCACCATGACAGCCATTGTGATGTGGTGCATGCAGTGGGACACCATCGTCACATGTCCACATGATACCACACATGTTTGCGGTGTACATGACATAGTGTCGGCAGACATGTGTACTGTCAACACACCTGTGGCCACACGGTGTATCACGGTGATGCATGCAAACTACCATGAATGTGTGTACTGCATGCCTACTAAAAGACACCTGCCTGTTGTACTGTTCCCACCAGGGCAGTGTGCATACTGCCACTAGGAATGTCTGGTCTACATTCACTGGTCTGTGGTGTGTGAATGCTGCATGCCACCTGCATTATCACATGCATGATGTCTGTGTGTGTGTGTGTGTGTGTGTGTGTGTGTGTGTGTGTGTGTGTGTGTGTGTGTGTGTGTGTATTGTAACTGACGGTATGCCTTTGTATTGACAGGTGCTGTAGGTGAGTTCCTCCCGCGTCCAGCTGATGCTAGTGTCCCCACAGATACTAGTGGTGATGACCATGTGCATGAGGCACAGGCAGGGTCGGCACAGGCACACACTGTGCCATTGGAGAACATCACACTTACGCCCCTTCATCCCTGAACACGGTTCGATGCCGACACATACCCCAACACCGCTGCCCATAGATGACGGTCAGTCAGCGTCTGTTGGCACCGAGCAGGAATGTGTGGTGGCTGCAGAAGGTGTGGGTGCACACGATGTTGCCAGTGTAATGACTGGTGCAGTGCCACGCAGGCATGTGGCAGATGCTGCTCGTAGGGGGAGCACCGCTAGACATACACCTGCCGCACAGGTGCAGCAGCTGGTATAACCAGACGATGTTCCAGACTGTAATGGCGGCGCAGGCACGTGTCGAACGGCAGAACCAGGAAGGGCAGAGGCTGCAGAGGTCTGCAATCCGTTCCTTGAATGACAACATCCAGGCATTGGCGAATGCCCAACAGCATCTTGCCGATGTTCTGGATAGGAGATTGGGTGAGATGGCTGGTATCCTCGACCGAGGCATGGCCATCCTTGAGCGTGGGCTGTCCGTGCAGGAACACCAGGTAGGGGTGAGGCATAGGGCACGTGGGCGAGGCCAGCACCACCACTTGGGGCAGGGCAGCGGAGGCGTGCCACCTCCCATGCCCACCCACCCAGTGCTGGTAGCAGCAGCAGTGCAGCTGCTACTACACCGACCACACCAGGACAGAGCAGGCCACGTGGACGTGGCCCTGGACGGCCCCGCGGGCACGCTTCCAGCGGACATGTGACATCGGAGAGTGGACTGTCTGTACCTACACCGGTCGTGCCTGCGAACCCAGGCAGGCACGGGTCACGTCGCAGCAGGCGGACACAGTGAGCCGTAACACCTGCACTGTACAGTCTGGGGCTGCCAAGCATACCCCGTGTAGGCATCACAGATGACTGAACTGTGTACACACAAACCCACACACAGCAAACACGACTGTAGGGCTCCACCACACCCACATGCAATGTACACAGTCATGCCCAGTCAATGCACAGGCCCTTACACACACACATGATGTCATCCATTGGTACAGCCTATGCCTGTGGCACACATATCACCCTGTGCATATGATGAAGTCTCTGCCGCATAACTGTGAGCTACACCATCAGTGCATGGTTATGCAAACATATTCTGATGCACAGGGTGGACAAGATAGTGAGAGGTGTATGTGATACCTGTGTCCGCATAGTACGTGATGTGTATGTTGTGGTGTGTGTGTATGGCTGGTGACAGGTGTGTATGTGATGTGGGTTGTGCACTGACATCATGCAGCAGACATACCATGCAGGACAGGTGCAGCATTCATTGATCTGTGTACACAGTATGTGTGGTGGTTACATGTGTAGCACCATGTTGGTTCAGTTAACCCGCATGACAATGATGGTGTACTTGCATGTGCCTACTGGGAGCACTGTAATTAGTTCCCCACGCCGTAGTCGTGGGGTACCCACAGGCATGTCTGGCAACATCAGCATAGCACAGGTACCCGCACTCCGCATGGACCCCTACATAGGAACATAGGCGCACATGTACATAACAGGGTATGTGCCCTACGACATGTGTGGACCTAGCATGACTGTGTGTGGCTGCTAACACCCCTCAGGATGGGGATGCCACATCCATCAGTCCCCAGTCCCTCGCCCAGCACTGACACACAGATGATGCCTGGCGATAACTATATCCACACATCCACACGTCATTATTACTCCTGGACGAAGGCAGTCAGTGCCTTTCCTTCACATGGGCTGGCACTCCTCTACGTGTTGTAGGGGGTCCCGCGCCGTTGACCCTGTTCCCCCAGCACGCCACACTCATCTTTGTGGTGATGTGTGTGACAGTCGCTTCTGTGCCCGTGTTTGCCTGGAGCCTAGGAAGTGGAATATGCCCATGTCACCCAGGTCAGACATGGCCGTGTATGCCAGGCACAGATCACCACAGAGCAGATGTGCTGTGAAGGTTTACAGCCGGAGTCCCCTTGGTCGTGCAGCTTGTGACACATGTCCTAGCACCGCCATTCCCGCCTTGTGTAACGATTGCGGTCCTTCCGAGTGCTGCAGGCTGCAGGTGAGCTACAGGCCAGATCTGCCAATGTACGCAGTCATTGCTCTGGTGTGTGATGTGTACAGGGTACAATGAACACCCCTGATGTCGATGCGATTCCTTCCAGACCAGGAGGCCACAGTGGAATGTCTTCACACCCACATTGCCATTGTGTGTGTTGACAGATGTTAACGACAGGTGTCGTAGCCATTTCCATGAACATGTCCACCATCTGGAATGGCTTACCACCTACATGTGACATTGGGCCAAACATGTCCTTCACACTGGGTAGGTCTGCACCTTCTCTGGCATGTAGTAGCAGGCCATGGCTCTGGCACCAGTTATCCATGTCTATGACGCCCTAGGTGGATGTCCGTGTCACATGGGGTGTTGGGTATGGTGGCCGGTGCGTAGTCATCTGCATACCTTGTCTGCCACAATCCCCCTATGATTGCATGCACATTGAAAGGTCGAATGCCATATGGCAGGGGCCCAGGACTGAGCCCTGTGGGCCTCCACTGGAGACCAGATATGAGTGTGACAAGGCACCAGGAACACCAACCCTGTGTGGTGTGACCTCCAACCTTTCTGAGAAGCATCGGGTGACATATGTCCCCACATGTATGCTGGCGAGCCTTCCATGAGTCCCATGTGTAGTGTGCTCTGAACGCCCCACCAGGTCATGGTACTGTGTGCAAACCCACGATCCCCATCAATGGCCTTGGTGACCACTCCAGACAGGACGAGCAGGTTCGGGAGGCAGGATCCGCCTTGACTATGTTGTTGTGGGTATGTTCCGCATTGGCTGTACACCGCTGTCTGTATCCATGGGCACCTGTATGGACCTCCCACAGCTTTGCAGACACGGCTTGTCAAGCGGATAGGGTGTAGCTGTATACAGTCCATAAGAGCACTACCCTGGCATAGTGGGACCACAGATGCCATATGCCATCCATTGGGGACATAGCCCATAGTAAGGCTAACATGATACAGTGCACGCATGTGTGGGCCGAGGCCCTCAATGAGGATGGGTAGCACACAGCCAGGGACACCATCGGTGCCCATTGGTGCTGTGTCAACCGCCATAGAGATATGGGATCACCTCAGGCCATATGAGATGTTTGGGAGGCTACACTCTGGTGGATGGATATGTCCCTCTTGGGGTGGGATGTATGCATGGAACATGTCCGCTGGTTTGCAGACAATGTCTGTGGGTGCAGTGACCGTTGTACCATTCTGGACCATTTCCAGCCAAGTCTGTGTGCCCCCAACCATGTCCTTACCACAGTTAAGGAAGGCCCTATGGTTGTCTCATGTGCCCTCTGCAGTACCACTCCCACAAGCGGCCGTGGATGATTGTATGTGTGGCCGTATGGTGACGCCGGTATGAATGGGAGATGGTTTCCTGGTATTGACATTGCTCTGTCATGTATTAGCTCCAACTGTTGATGTACAGCTAGTCAGTGGCTGGGGTCCACCACACCATGTGCCTACCTGTGGTGGACAAGGTCCTGATGTTATCATGTTTGCCTGTTGCAGACATGCATGTGGGTGCTCAGAGAATGCATTCGCTAGGGCGGTTGCCGGTCTGGCCTGGGTTCAACACTGGCATGGAGGACTTGTAGGGTACCACACCGGTCGTATGATGTGTGTGGTTTGTTGTGGAGAGGTCATCACTTAGGTCCCCATGCCGGTGTTGGTTACAGGATGTGGATGACCAGTGGATCCACTATACGGTCTGGCATCACCATTGAGGGCTGTACATCCTGTGTGGGGCATATCCTCACCATGTGTGATGGGCAGAACTGTCAGACATCCCCCTAGTATGTATGGTGCATGGCTGTTTAACAGTGGCCAGGTGTGAGAACACCTGTGACCGTGGCGAGTGTGTTGTGCCATGGCTAATGTTCCCAGTCTATGTATGGGTGGTTCATGTCACCCAATACGGTGCTGTTGTGAGAGCATGCCCACTCACCAGTGTCCTCAGGACATCTGTGCAGGTAGCCTGTGTTTGGGAGGGTTGTCTGTAGCATGCAACAAACTGTAGGCCAGTCCTACACATGGTTAATTGCACCTAGATATTCCTCGCTGCAACGGCCATGTCTGTGGCATGGCCGGGTTGTTGTTGTGTGGCTGGACACACACGACGGTCCACATTCCGCCACCCATGCCGTCGCACCATGTGTATGCATGTCTGCTCTGTGCCGACTCTAAGTGTCTGAGCATGCCCAGTAGGCAGCTGTGTAGATAGACACACAGCACAGTGCACACCGCGCCGACTGCAGTTATACCCCGGTGCATGCCTGTATCCCCTTCGCAACGGCCACGCCTGTGGCATGGCCAGGTTTCTGCTGTGTGGCTGGACACACACGACGGTCCACATTCCGCCACCCCTGCCGCCGCACCATGTGTATGCATGTCTGCTCTGTGCCGAGTCTAAGTGTCTGAGCATGCCCAGTAGGCAGTGATGTACTGATCAGTAGTTACTTGGTATTCCCGACTGCAGCACTAACGCAGTTACTGTACGGCGACCTTGGGATGGTAACAGGCTGCGTGATCTGCGCACTCTGACCTAACTCCCGATCGGGCGCATTGCCTCTGCAAATGATACCACCCACGTAGGGTATGCCTCCTGACAGCCTGCTCAGTAAACTCGGTAGCTGCTCTGTAAATGCTTCATACTGTAGTGTGTTCATGTAGATAGGCGAGGTTCGCCTCCGCCCTTCCGTGTGTGTGTGTGTGTGTGTGTGTGTGTGTGTGTGTGTGTGTGTGTTTCCAGCTGCCTCTGCGAATTAACATGCTTTTAGGCGCCCGCAACACAAATATTGGCTATTGCCAACTATTGTCTTGCGGGTGATGTCACCAGCCTACAAGTATGCCTCTGACAGCGCCCACTTCAGTAAACTCGGTAGCGCTGCTCTGTAAATGCTTCATACTGTAGTAAGTTCATGTAGATAGGCGAGGTTCGCCTCCCGCCCCTTCCGTGTGTGTGTGTGTGTGTGTGTTTCCAGCTGCCTCTGCGAATGAACATGCTTTTAGACGCCCGCAACACATACCTTGGCTATTGCCAACTATTGTCTTGGCGGGTGATGTCACCAGCCTACAAGTATGCCTCTGACAGCGCCTGTTCAGTAAACTCGGTAGCTGCTCTGTAAATGCTTCATACTGTAGTAAGTTCATGTAGATAGGCGAGGTTCGCCTCCGCCCCTTCCGTGTGTGTGTGTGTGTGTGTGTTTCCAGCTGCCTCTGCGAATGAACATGCTTTTAGACGCCCGCAACACATACCTTGGCTATTGCCAACTATTGTCTTGGCGGGTGACGCCACCAGCCTACAAGTATGCCTCTGACAGCGCCACTTCAGTAAACTCGTAGCGCTGCTCTGTAAATGCTTCATACTGTAGTAAGTTCATGTAGATAGGCGAGGTTCGCCTCCGCCCCTTCCGTGTGTGTGTGTGTGTGTGTGTTTCCAGCTGCCTCTGCGAATGAACATGCTTTTAGACGCCCGCAACACATACCTTGGCTATTGCCAACTATTGTCTTGCGGGTGATGTCACCAGCCTACAAGTATGCCTCTGACAGCCTGTTCAGTAAACTCGGTAGCTGCTCTGTAAATGCTTCATACTGTAGTAAGTTCATGTAGATAGGCGTAGGTTCGCCTCCGCCCCTTCCGTGTGTGTGTGTGTGTGTTTCCAGCTGCCTCTGCGAATGAACATGCTTTTAGACGCCCGCAACACATACCTTGGCTATTGCCAACTATTGTCTGGCGGGTGACGTCACCAGCCTACAAGTATGCCTCTGACAGCGCCTCTTCAGTAAACTCGGTAGCGCTCTGTAAATGCTT
Organism: Protopterus annectens; assembly: GCF_019279795.1. Classification (NCBI taxonomy): domain Eukaryota; kingdom Metazoa; phylum Chordata; order Ceratodontiformes; family Protopteridae; genus Protopterus; species Protopterus annectens. Next base: position 221,625,634 of record NC_056749.1, read on the forward strand.
CATACTGTAGTAAGTTCATGTAGATAGGCGAGGTTCGCCTCCGCCCCTTCCGTGTGTGTGTGTGTGTGTGTGTTTCCAGCTGCCTCTGCGAATGAACATGCTTTTAGACGCCCGCAACACATACCTTGGCTATTGCCAACTATTGTCTTATGGGTGATGTCACCAGCCTACAAGTATGCCTCTGACAGCCTGTTCAGTAAACTCGGTAGCTGCTCTGTAAATGCTTCATACTGTAGTGAGTTCATGTAGATAGGCGAGGTTCGCCTCCGCCCCTTCCGTGTGTGTGTGTGTGTGTGTTTCCAGCTGCCTCTGCGAATGAACATGCTTTTAGACGCCCGCAACACATACCTTGGCTATTGCCAACTATTGTCTGCGGGTGACGCCACCAGCCTACAAGTATGCCTCTGACATCGCTCTCTTCAGTAAACTCGTAGCTGCTCTGTAAATGCTTCATACTGTAGTAAGTTCATGTAGATAGGCGAGGTTCGCCTCCGCCCCTTCCGTGTGTGTGTGTGTGTGTGTGTGTGTTTCCAGCTGCCTCTGCGAATGAACATGCTTTTAGACGCCCGCAACACATACCTTGGCTATTGCCAACTATTGTCTTGCGGGTGATGTCACCAGCCTACAAGTATGCCTCTGACAGCGCCTGTTCAGTAAACTCGTAGCTGCTCTGTAAATGCTTCATACTGTAGTGAGTTCATGTAGATAGGCGTAGGTTCGCCTCCGCCCCTTCCGTGTGTGTGTGTGTGTGTTTCCAGCTGCCTCTGCGAATGAACATGCTTTTAGACGCCCGCAACACATACCTTGGCTATTGCCAACTATTGTCTTGCGGGTGACGCCACCAGCCTACAAGTATGCCTCTGACATCGCCTCTTCAGTAAACTCGTAGCTGCTCTGTAAATGCTTCATACTGTAGTAAGTTCATGTAGATAGGCGAGGTTCGCCTCCGCCCCTTCCGTGTGTGTGTGTGTGTGTGTGTGTTTCCAGCTGCCTCTGCGAATGAACATGCTTTTAGACGCCCGCAACACATACCTTGGCTATTGCCAACTATTGTCTTGGCGGGTGATGTCACCAGCCTACAAGTATGCCTCTGACAGCGCTCTGTTCAGTAAACTCGGTAGCTGCTCTGTAAATGCTTCATACTGTAGTGAGTTCATGTAGATAGGCGAGGTTCGCCTCCGTCCCTTCCGTGTGTGTGTTTTCATGCTTTCACAACTTTTCTGAAAAGCAATTTTAAACTGTTCACAATCAACAATGTGATATTTAAAATCTTGTTAAGACTCACATTGTTGATTGTGAACATTCTTAGACTTTGCTTTTTCTGCAGACGCTGTGGAAACAACGAAAACGCTGCATGTTTTAATAAACTGTTTAAATGTTACGAAGACTTGTGTTGTGTCGAACTACGGGACTATTCTTGCCGCAGGTTGCTGGTTTGTTTGTGTTTCATAGTACAATATCATGTAATACGGTGTTCATAGTATGCTTTCTGTGATGTTGACATGTGTGTGTTTCGTTAGCAGTGCGCCTGTGCTTTCTATGCTGTGGCTACATGTTCATTGTTCGCATAGAAAGTGACAAATGGAAGTGTAAGGGTGGACATTTAAAGCTTGGATACTTCCATGTTATGTGTAAGTCTCACGGGCCTACGGGTGATAGCGCATACATGTCTATGAAGTACCTTTGGATACCATATGCGACGGTCGTGGACGAAATGTTTAAGTTGACTGTTCCATCTACCTATGTGTGACATGGTTTGTGGCCATAGGGTGCCAGCAAGTCTTTCCTGTTCATTGGGTGTTTGCCATGGTCTATTGACATCAATCCTATTAATTCACCGAAGGATGTCTTTCATTGGTGGGAACGCCATAGTTTGACCATCGTATGTCATTCCCAGCAGACGCTGAGATTGTGCCATTGGTATGTTTACACAGGTCACCCATCTGTTCCACTGTATGGAAGCGCAGATCCCCATTGATGTGCTGGCAGATTGAGTGCTGTGTACGCCGGTATCTGCCCAGCGGTCTGGCTTTGTATGGGGAGTGTCTACTGTAGTCCCTATCTGTATTTCCTGGGTTATGCCTTGCAACAGCTGTGGGATTCCCCCAGGTTTGCAGCTATGGGTGCCATCTTGGCCGTGACGCTTGTCCATCCATGGGAACTGCCTACTGACACTAGTATAGGGCTGTAAACATTTCACAGCTGCATTCTCCATTTCCGTGGATGATCGGCATTATTATTGCGGAGTAACGATATGCCATGGCCACGCCCCACACGGGCAGGACAACGAATCATCTGCCAATCCACACCGACACCCATTTTTGCATACCCACGATCCCATGTCTGCAACCCTCGACAGTACCCCTTGCACACCCTTCATGTGTGCGGAAATGGGATGTGAACGCACGTATGGACGCAGCAGCCTGGGGAGTCCTATTCATATGTCCTGCATTTCATGGACGGTTGTCATCACCCTTGAAGACGCTTGTGGTGCATATATCTACCTGTGCCGTAGTCACGGCTGTCACCTCTTCTGGTTCACACTATGCTGCCCACACTTACTTAAGGAGAAATTTTGGGTCCTGCAATGGACACCGATGTGCATATGTAAAGTGTAGAACATGTTGGACTGTGTCCATTCGGCCAGTGGGTTTGACTGCCGCCATATGTTCCCCAGTCCCGGATGTCTGTCTGCCTACCCATATTATGTAGTGCTACGGAACCCGTGTCCTTCCACAATTTACCCATATGGTGTTACTGTAGTACTGCAGGTTGGCAACTGCTTTAAGTAATCCTCAGAGGTACCATTGTGAACTATCCGCCACTGTATTGTCATTATAACACAGCCGGTACATGTAGAACCTATTTATTCATGACAGTATGTTATTTATGTGTGGGAACGCCATATTTTAACCATAGTATGACCTTCCTAGTTGACGTTGTTGGTGTGCCATTAATATGTGTTCCACAGGTCGCCCGTGATGTTCCGAAAGTGGAAGCGGGTGATCCCCACATACTTGCTAGCACCTTGGCTGCTGTGTACGCCGATTCGCACGGCAGGATGGATGTCTACGGGTGTGTCTACTGTTGTTTCCATCTGTATTTCCTGTGTTATGCCTTACTACGGCTGTGTGATTGCACCAGGTTTGCTATTATGGGTGCCATCTTGTCCGTGACGCTTGTCCATCCTTGGGAAATGCCTACTGACACTGGTGTAGGGCTGTACCCATTTCACAGCTGCATGTAGCATTCTCCGTGGATGATTGTCAGTATTGGTGGGTGGTAAGGCATGTTCTGTACCCACATCCTCCCACGGGCGGACAATGGATCATCTGCCAATCATCTCCAACACCCATTTCTGCATACCCACGATCCCATGGCTGCAACCCTCGACAGTACCCATAGCAAATCCTCCATGTGTGCTGGAATGGGATGTGGACGACATCTGTGGACTCGACAATCTGTGGATTTCTGTGCATATGTCCCGCATTTCATGGACAGTTGTCATCAACCTTGAACACGCTGGCGGTGCATATATGTAGCTGTGCCGTAGTCACGGCTGTAGTTCATCTTGGTCTTCCGCTTGCACCCAGTTGGCGCTGTAAAAGGAGAAATTTTTGGGTCCTACAATGGACACAAATGTGCATATGTAAAATGTAGAACATGTTGGGCTGTGTCCATCTGGCCAGTGGTTGTGACCGCTGCTGTATGTTGCCCACTCGTGGATGTCTGTTTGACTACACATATTATGTTGTGCTACGAAACCCATGTTCTACTACGATTAACCCAAATGGTATTGATGTAATGCTGCAGGTTGGCAAGTGCTTTAAGTAATCCTCAGAAGGCCCAGTAGGACATATACGCCACTGTATTGTCAATATAAAACAGACAGAACATGCATACCCTATTTATTCATTGAAGCATGTTCGCTATATGCGGAACGCTTAGTGTTGAAACATCGTATGACCTTCGTAGTTGAGGTTGTTAGTATGCCATTAGTATGTGTTCCACAGGTCGCCCATTTGTTCCGCAGTATGGAAGCGAAAGTGATCCTCATGTTGTTGCTGGCAGATCGAGTGCTGTGTACGCCGGTATTCGCACGGCGGTCTGACTTTGTATGGGGAGTGTCTACTGTAGTCCCTAATGTATTTCCTGTGTTATGCCTTACCGCAGCTGTGTAATTCCACCAGGTGTCCAGTTATAGGTGCCATCTTGGTCGTACACTTGTCCATCCATGGGAATTGCCTACTGGACACTGATGTAGGGCTGAACACATTTTACACCTGCTTTTAGCATTACCCAGTGGATGCTTTGCATCCTTAGTGGGGACTAAGGCACGTTATACCCACAGCCCTCCCACGGGCGGGACAACGGATTATCTGCCAAACAACACCGAGCCCCATTTTGCATACCCAGGATCCCATGGCTGCAAACCCCCACGGCACGCATTACACATCCTTCATGTGTGCGGGACTGGGATGTGGTCGCACTTCTATGGACACGACAATCTGGGGATTTCTGTTCATATGTCCTGCATTTCATGGACAGGTATCATCAACCTTAAACACGCTGGTGGTGCATGTCTAGCTGTGCCGTAGTCACGGCTGACACTCTGTCTGGCCGATCACAACGAGTCAAGGTGTAAACGCAACTATTTTTGGAGTCCTACAATGGACACCGATGTGCATATGTAAAGTGTAGAACGTGTTGGACTGTCACCATCTGGCCAGTGGTTTTGACTGCCGCTGTATGTTCCCCAATCGTGGATGTCTGCTTGACTACCCATATTATGTATTACTTGGCCTATCTATATCCACGTACAGTAAGCGGAAATACAGCAAACCTTAAGGCCCTGCCCATCTTCATAAACGACATTATTGAACATATATCGCCAAAACAGACAATGACAAAACGATAGACTCCACAGTCAAACGATACTGAGCTCTTTTCACCTACTAACATGGGGCCTCGCCGGAGCACGAAATGCATTACATAGTTGTCCCTTATACACTTCCTTCAGAGTCAGTTTAAAGTCAAATAATCAATAAACCTGCTCATAGTTAAGTGGACAGTGCTACAAGTCTTGATTATAACGTGACATATACAAATCAGTGTTGCATACATTACTTCATGGAAACAATAATACGACAACAATGTGTTAATATAAATACAATATTGGTCAATACAATCAGTATCTTGAAACATAGTTGATAATTGTTGTGAGTAAACCTTAGAATGTAGTGTGTTGATCAGGATATTTTATATCAATGTGTATAATTGTAGCATTACGATTCCAAAGCATGGAATCAGTAAGTACTATTTAAGCATATATTTTACAATTATGAATGTAAATGAGTGGAGGACACATCCTTAACCTTCCCTGCTTCCAGTGGATCACACACGCACACGCACACTCGCATTTCCTAATTGTGGGTTACGCGCAGGCGCACATGCATATCCGTATTCTGTTTATATATGTTTACTGGGTCTGTGTGGTTACGTGTTTTGTGTTAGTTGTGACTATTCCAGTAACATATGTCTGATCCGTTGACGGACGGTGCAGAACGCACTTACAACTTTATACATGTAACAGTCTTTGCAGCATGGACGATTACGCACACGCTCACATCTATATGTTCCATAGTCGTAATTCAAACGTGACTGCATTCACGCTTGCCAGTTACTGTGACCACTACACGCTAGCTGTTCGGTGTCATTAATATGCATACCCATGGTACTTAAGTACATTTACATATCCCCCGCACTCACGCACAACACAGGCATCCATTCTCCTGCTGGGAAAGGTGCGGTACTGCATGTTAAACATTCCTTATTCCCTCGCCATGGCCCAGGATGCATATGTCGTGACCGCAGGGATGTTCAGATGACAGGTGCTTATATCCCCACGCATACAGGCCTTCGATTGTCAGGGTGTTGCTGTGGTGCTTTGGGTTTGGTCTTGTCCGCCCAGTGTACGGAACTGCCCTGACCGTGTACGAATGTTAGATGAGTCACATGGGCACGTTTTGTCCGTGTCTATGGTACCATGTCACCCCCCCCAATTATTCATAACCGTGTGCGCCGATTGGCCGGTGTACCCGCTGTAGATCTTGTTATACTAATTGCACACGGTCTGGTCGAACGGACCTATTTCCATTACTAACCCTCGGTATGTATGACCTGTGTCGCAATATTACATGGGTTTACCATTGCGTGACGGCTTTCACTGAGCCACAGACATGTCCGTTGTTTGGTTTGGGCCGGTTCCGCTGTGCTACACATTTAACATGGCGGAACAGGTTGAACAGCTCAGCCACAGGGACATCGGGTTCTCCGTCGCTGTTTAGTATTGAATCGCTATGTGGAGTTTGTTTCACAAAGCGAGACAATGTCGACATTGGTAACGGACATCTCGCGCAGTACGCCCGCACCGCTGGTGACGATGTCTGCGCTTGGGCGGCGGACAGGCATTATGCTGTGCCATTATGTCTGGGAATATATGGTTTCTGCCATAGATGATATGCCATACTAGCAATGACCCGCCTGGGTGTGGGTACTGCTGTATTACCCACGGAAGAGTGGCCTTAGGTTAAGTGGTGCCCTAGGCAGAAGTTGCCACCGCAACATCACCCGCTACCCCCCTCCTGGTCTACCTACACCAAACAAAGTCTGGAAAGGTGCCCCGAGTAGAGCAACGCCTAGACGGCTGCCTACTTGGCCTATGCCTAAGGCCGGCTATGTGTGTGGTCCCTCGGCATCGGACTCGAACGTGCCACGCCTGCCGTGGGTATGTCCAGCATTACCCACATCCAGCCGTGGTGTATTGCCATGATGTTCCATGTGTACAGTGGTGCCGGTTACCATACATATGCCTTTCTCAAAAGCCGATTTCACACTTCTGAACACTACTGTGGTCTCCTTTAAGGCCCCTGAGCCAGTGGTGAACATCACTCAAACCGCTGAATCACGTACATATGCCTTCCACCAGCACCTACAGGACTGCATGGATCAGGCAATCCCATACAAAACTGAGACTCTTTGTACCACAGACAAGCATGCAGTCTGGTGGACCCCAGCCATGAACTAGCTCTACAACGACAGGAGGTAGATACTACAAGTTAAAGCGAATACTTGTAAGGTAACACACCCTTGCTCATTATATGTGAAGAACTACAAGCTGTCATGAAATCATCCAGGGAAATTCAACAGAGAAATTAACAAGGACTCAACAGACATTCATAAGTCCTTCTTTAGCTATGTTGGACACCTGGGAGGACACTCCCAGATATGCTCAAACCGGGTTCACAATGATGTGAAGATGACTGAACCTACACACATTGCCAGCATACTGGCTGACATGTTCAGTGCTAACATTTCCCTCCCCCACATGGAGAGTTATCTATACCTGAGACTTGTAGATCCTGGAACATCTGTAACGCACAGGTGGGAAATGCTGTCTCCAAGGCAGTCAACACAGCATCCATGGGACCAGATGGTGTCCCAGCTGTGTACTCCATGAACTCTATGGGGAATTAAACCCACACTTAGGACAGCTGTTTAATCTTAGCCTCACCTCAGGATACGCATCTGAGTAGTAGCACAAGGCCACTGTAGTCACACTTCACATAGATGGTGCCTCCACTGACCCTGGTTATTACCATCCCATTAGCTTGACAAGCCTTATCTGCAAAGCCATGGAGAGGGATCATAATGGAACTCATAGATAAAGACATAGGGGACTCGCATACTTTGGATACAACCCAGTTTAGCTTGGTCAAAGTCAGATCATGCCTTTACACGTGTTTGACTTTGTAGGATCAGTCACCAAGGCCATTGATGAGGGTAAAGCAGTCCATACAGCCTACCTCAACCTGGCAAAGGCCTTCGACACAATACCCTCGGTATCAGTGATAAACCCGCCATCTTGAACGATATCCATACATCGCCATATGGGTTGCAAACTGGCTAAGTCACAGAACACACATGGTCATAGTTGCTGGCGCCATGTCATACTCACAGCCAGTCACAAGCGGTGTCCCATGGGGCTCAGTCCTGGGTCCACTATTTTTCAGCATCTACGCTTCCAAAGTACAAGCAAACACAGGGGGTTATAGGTGACAATGTTTGCAGATGACTGCAAACTGGGTGCCATAGTCAGACACACATCTGACACAGATATCCTTCAGGAGTGCCTCACAGATGTGGATAAGTGGTGCCAGAGACATGGCCTACAGCTAAATGCCAGGAAATGCATAGTCATACCCTTCGGGAAGAACAAGGTTACCCCTAGCTACCATATAGGTGGCAATCCACTGAGCACAGAGGGAGTTACCAGGGATCTGGGGACCCGGTTGTTGTTAACCGCTCGTTAGACACACACGCTATTAACGTAGTTAGGTAGACCTTCCACATTGCCCACATCATCATGAAGGGATTCACATCTAGATCAGGGGAGGTCATTGTCCCCTTGTACTCATCACTCATTAGACCTATGATTGGGTACAATGCCCCGCTCAGAATGTATCTGACCCGACACCTGCAGCAGCTGGAAAGGCACCAACAGTTCATCGACAAACAGATGCAGGGTCTCAGGAATATGTGTTATACTGACCAACTGAAAGAATTCCAGATGTATACAGTTGCATACCACTTGCCCAGAGGTGACCTGTGCCTGGCATACAAGGCCATGTCGAACCCAGATCTGATGAGTATGCTTCACCTAAAGAAGTTAGATCCCTCAGAACCACAAGGGCAGGTGACGCACACCTTGACACTGTCATTAATAGAACGTGTTGGTGGGACAGATTCATCACCCAGACACTCACTATGCTGTGGAACAACATCCCAGTACATGTGAGGGCAGGCACCTCGCTGGCCTTCTGTTAGTATTTTGACATGGATGTCTGAATTGATTTATTTAAGTAACCTTCTAAATGAATATTTACATTACCACATTGTGAATCTTTACATTTCGCTGGTCTATTTTACATTAGTCATAATCATACGGTTTATCTGTGTATATTATGGTTCATTTATATTACTAGGTGTCTGCAGTTCTTTTAATATATTGGCACAGTCCGTAGAACATATATATGTAGCTTACACAGTCAGACATTTGGAAAACATTATGTTGGTTCATCTTTCATATATATACATATATTTCTATTTCTATGAAGAATGTACCTTCAAGCAATGTCTGATGTCCTCACTGTGTGGAATCTGTAACCCAAGTAAAGTTTGTTTGCTTGTTTGCCTTTAAGGCATGTAATTAATACCTAGCACATCTAATTTACTGACCAATTAAGGGTTTTACATGTAGTAGGTTGGACTGCATTGTATGTATTCTGAATAAGTCTGCTTATGAAGCAGACGAAAAGAGCTTCAATAAACTATGGTGACTGCATTTAATTCCTGGTGTGCTCTGAGTGGTCACTGACGGTGTCTACAGTACCTCGCCTTTGCTTTGGACTTCATCGGCTGGTTGTCTGTGTTTGTTGTATGGGGAATGTCAAGTGTAGTCCCTATGTGTATTACTTGTGTAATGCCTTACTACGGCAGTGTAATTCCACCGGTTTGCAGTTATGGGTGCCATCTTAGTCATACGCTTGTCCAGCCATGTGAATTGCCTACTGGACACTGGTATACGGCTGTACACATTTCACACCTGCATTTTGCAGTCTCCGTAGATGGTTTGCATTATTAGCGGAGAGTAAGGCAGGTGCTACGCACACATCCCTCCCACGGGCGGACAAAGGATTGCCTGCTAAACAACACCGAGGCCAGATTCTACATACCCAGACTCCCTTGACTGCAACAGTCGACAGTACCCATTACACATCCTTCATGTGTGCGGACTGTGATGTGGACGCAGTTCTATGGACCCGCACCCTGGGTATTTCTGTGCATGTGTGCTGCATTTCATGGACAGCTATCATCAACATTGAACACGCTATGTGCATATGTGTACCTGTGACGTGGTGACGACAATGAGATCACGTGAGTAATGCAGGAAGCTAGCAGGCATTCCATGAATGGAATTTTGGGTCCTACAATGGACACCGATGTGCATATGTCAAGTTAGATGTTGCTGGACTGTGTCCACCTGCCCAGTGCTTTTCACTGCTGGTGTATGTTCCCAATCGCGGATGTCTGTTTCACTACCCATTCTACATGGTGCTACATAACCAGGTGATTTAGTACTGTGAACAAATGACATACATCCAAAGATGCTGGTTAGCAACTGCTTCATATAAACCTCAGACATCCCAATGGGACATATCCGTCACAGATTTCCAATATAACACCACCGAACATGTTGATTACCTATGTTTTCATTTAACCATGTTGTCTTCATAGCTGGGAATGCCATAGTTTACATATCCTACTTGACGCTGTGTGTGTGTCATTAGTATGTGTCCCACAGGACGCACATCTGTTCCGCTGTATGGTAGCGGGTGCTCCTCATTCTGTTGCTGGCAGATTGAGTGCTGTGTACGCCGGTGTTGGCACGACGGTCCGCTTTGTATGTGGAATGTCAACTGTAGTCCCTATGTGTATTTCCTGTGTTATGCCTTACCGCTGCTGTGTAATTTACCCGGTTTGCAGTTGTGGGTGCCATCTTGGCCATACGGTTGTCCATCCATGACAATTGCCTACTGGACACTAGTATAGGGCTGTACACATTTCACACCTGCATTTAGCATTCTCCGTGGATGGTTTGCATTATTAGCGGAGAGTAAGGCAGGTGCTACGCACACATCCCTCCCACGGGCGGACAAAGGATTACCTGCGAAACAACACCGAGCCCAGAGTCTACATACCCAGAATCCCTTGACTGCAACAATCGACAGTACCCATTACACATCCTTCATGTGTGCGGACTGTGATGTGGACGCAGTTCTATGGACCCGTACCCTGGGTATTTCTGTGCATCTGTGCTGCATTACATGGACAGCTATCAGCAACATTAAACACGCTATGTGCATATGTGTACCTGTGACGACAATGAGTTCAGGTACGCATTGAAATAAGACATCATTCTGTTCTTTCCACAATTTTGGGTCCTACAATGGACACCACTGTGCATATGTAAAGTGTAGAGCTTGTCGGACTGTGTCCTTGTGAGCAGTGGGTTTCACTGATGCTGTGTGTTCAGCAATCGCGATGTCTGCTTGACTACCCATACTGTGTAGTGCTACAGGAACCATGTCTTCCGACACCAGAACCCAATGGTGTACATCCAATGTTGCAGGTTAACAACCACTTTCATACCCAGGGGTCACGATTGGGAGGTATTGCCACTTTATTATCGGAACAACACCTCCAGACTGTGTACATCACGGGAACTTTAGGCCAGTCTTACCGCCATTTGCAATTGTAATTAGCACACACGTGTCAATACATGTATGATAAGACATATTATCATGCAGAAGTTAATCTATGTTATTTGGACATTGGCTTCTGCTATTGGCATCCGCTGCTGTGAGTGTTGCCAGTTACCATACACATTGCTTGCTCAGAGGCAGACTACACAATTCTGCACACTACTGTGGTCTCCTTTAAGGACCCTGAGCCAGTGGTCGACAGTACTGCAGCCACTGCATCAATCACATTTGCCATCTACCAGTACCTACAGGACTGCATGAACCAGGCATTCACTTACCCAACTGTGGTTCATTGTACCAATGCCAAGCATCCAGTGTGGTGTACCCCAGCCATACACAGGATGTACAACACGAGGAGGTGGCTACTACAAGGTGGAGCAGACACCTTGTGAGGTATGACACCCTTGGTCATCATATGTGTAGAGTTACACACTGTCGTGCCATGGTCCAGGGCACATTCCACAGATATACCTACATGGACCTGGCTGACAATCATACCACCTTCAGTTGCTATGCTCAACACCTGGGAGGTCACTCCCACATATGCTCTGACTGGGTTCACAAAGAGGTGGAGTTTACTCAACATACACACATTGCCAACAAACAGGCTGACAAGTCCAGTAAGGACATCTCCACACCCTCCCCCACACATGAGGAGATGTCTGTACCAGCGGTTTGTGGTCACCAAATGTTCTGTGACACACAGGTGGGACATGCTCTCTCCAGGGTAGTGGACATAGCATCCATGAGACCAGCTGGTGACCCCACTGTGTACTCCACTATCTCATTGAGGTATTAGACCCACAGTTAGGACAGCTATTTCTTTGTAGCCTCACCTCAGGTAAGGTACCCAGGTTGTGTCGCATGGCAACTGTAGTCCCACGCCACAGGGCCAATGCCTCCACTGAGCCTGGTTATTACTGTCCCATTACCATGAGGAGACCTATCTGCAAAGACATGGGGAGGGATCATACTGCGGCTCGTGATATGACTGCATAGGGGACATACATACTTTGCATCCAACACGGTTTGTCTTGTTCAGGGGCGGTTCATGCCTTTAAAGCATGGGTGACATTTTCAGGACAGTCACCGAGGCCATTGATGGGGGTGTTGCAGTCCATACAGCCTACCTTGACCTGGCAAAGGCCTTCATCACATTACCCCCCTCAGGTATCGTTGATAAACCCATTGGCTGGGATGTGAACACGTACATCACAGAATGTGTTGGAAACTGTCTATGTGACACAACCCACACGGTCATAGTTGCTGGCAGCATGTCAGACCTACTGCCTGTCGCAAGTGGTGTCCCATGGGGCCCTTCCATGGGTCCACTCCTGTCATACATCTACATTTCCACGGTACAGGCACACACAGGGGTTTTGTGGGCAACATTGTTTGTAGATGACTGCAAAACAGGTGCCATAGTGGGACGGACATCTGACACAGATATCCTTCAAGGGGCCTCCCAGATATGCATATCTGCTGTCAGGGACATGTCCCACAGCTAAATGCTAAGTAATGCAACATCATACCTGTGGAGAACTACTAGGTCACCCCTGTCCAGCATATAGGTGGCTGTCCACTCAGCACAGGGGTGATTACCAGGGATCGGGGACAGAGTTTGCCAGTCGCCAATCATTCAACACACACGCTGCTATCGTGGTTGTGTGGGACTTCTACATTGCCCACCTGTTTGTGCAGGGATTCACATCTACATCAGGCTAGGTCATTGTCTCCTTGTACCCATTACGTGTTACACCTATGATTTACTACATTGCCCCATTCAGACTGTATCTGACCATACACCTACAGCAGCTGGGAAGCCCTCATAGGTTAATTGTTGTACAGATGCAGGATGACATCATTTTGTGTAATGCTGCCCCACTTGTAGGACCCCTGCCACATTACGCCACATACCTGCTGTTTAGTGTTGACCTGTGCCTGACATACAAGGCCATGTCAACCCATATGTCATGTGTATGCTTCACCTACTGTATCTGCATCCCTCAGAACCACTAGGGCAGGTGACATTTACCTTGTCACGGTCATTAATGGGATGTGTTGAGTGACACATATATCACCCAGACACTCATAATGCTGTGGATCTACATCACAGTACATGTGAGACAGAGATCCTTCCTAGCCTTGTTCAAGGGTGTGTTGTCCATTGGATGGAGAATTGCAGGTATAGGCCAGGGATTACATCATTATCCCTGCTTGACGGAGGTACAGCACTATCATGGGTATTTTATCTGAAGCACAGAAGGTTGGCAAAGTCATCCTAACTATGGTGTAGTGTTATGGCTGAACCTGGGACGATGGCCTACCCTGTACCTATGGACGATGAACCTATATTCATAGTTTGTCACATTTACAATTGTCTATCCCCTATACTCTTTCTCCAGTGTATATTTCTGTGGCACATGATTGTCCTCTGTATTACATGCAGGTATGCTGTGTACAGTGCACATACGCCACAGTTGATGACAGTGTATCTGTGTCCCTAACACTGTGATACCGAGGACTACCACACATCCTTCACAACATTACATGCATATGTCCATTCTATTCTTCTTTGGCCTATGGGGGCGTGTTAAGGCAAACATTACACCAGTCCCTGTTTGTCCATCCTTCACGTTCCTGTTTGCCCAGGCTCCGCTGCAGTCGTGGTGTTGGACAGTAGTGTTTCTGTGTGTTTGCCATGTGTTTTTATTGCCGGTACATCTGTGGGAGGTGTGGTTGGCACATGTTCCTCTTTGCAGGGACACCCATCCTGGGGTTTGTGTCATGCATCTGCACTTGGCACGTGCCATATGTCCTGTACTATTCCCACAGTCGTGTATGCCTTCATGCACTACTACTGCGTGTTACTGGCTGTTTGTATGTGGTACACATGGACATTGTGATGGTTGGCTTGACCTATTCCCATGCTAGACCGTACACATCTGTCAATTAAGTTGTTTAAATCAAACTGTAACACTCATTCGTATTTTCAAACTGACAGTCAATAACACAGGAAGCTGAGATTAATAACGCTTTACTACTGTGCAGCAGGAGGCAAAGAACTATGCAGTAAATGTTTAGACATTTGTTTTACTCTATACATGTTACAGCTGTATGAGCATTGGGTATACTATCATCTTTTGCACACATTAATGATGTGGTCAGTCACAAGGCATTTACATCGCTAGAGTCCACAACGTTGTATTCCTACAACAGTGCTCAGGTAATGCTTATTAAATGTTTTCCCATGAGAATAACACAGCCTTGCAAGGCACCTTGTCAATTACAGTGTCCTTCTGTGATTGTAGCTGTTTCAAGGACCCTAGACTGTTCCGATACTGTAGTCGGTTAATTTCTTAAGACGCTGCTTTGTCTCTCTGGTAAGGAGTTGTACTGTTATCTTCGATAGAGCTCACAAGGCCATCCTCCTCAGGGAAGGGGTGATGTTATGCATGTACATACATTTATTGTTCTGTAACCCAGCAGATAATTAATGCTGACAGACATAAGCCTGCTGTACTGGTTACTGCCAGGATCAGAATTCCATCACACTACAGCTTAGCTTCACCAATTACATGCAGGCTTAGTTCTACTGCCATATTGTACGGTACAATTCAATGCATTATCTAGTATTTCGAGTCTAAACTGGCACTTCATATGTGTTTCTATATATATTTTTCAACAACATCCATCCGCCATATGCATGTTGTTCCGCCCTTTACCTTGACCGTGTGTATTTGGCCGTCCGCAACGCTTACTCTCCACATGTGATGTCCCACCTTCCCCTTCTTTGCCTGTAGCACCCTGTTAGGAAGTCCTGTTTGGTGGGCACGTGTTCCGCTATATGTGATCGACTTCACTGCATAGCTAATCATCGATGCGGTGGTTCAACAACCCGACTTGTCCACATGTGTACAGTTATGTGCACCGTGTCGTATGCAAACCTATATGGTTTCGACGGGTACATACCACATGCAGGATGTACACATTCTGCAGACACATTCACATGCAGCCATTTACATATCTGTACCTGAGGTGGGTTGGTGACATGTGGGTAATGATTTGCCCGCTGGCATTG